>NC_143409.1:53943223-53965935 GCF_052110815.1 Crocodylus siamensis | reverse complement strand
CCAGACAGTCGGGGAGGGGCGTGGGACAGGAGCAGGAGTGTCTCGCCTACACCAGACCCAGGGAGAAAACGTCCCCTGGCACTGGGACCGGCAGAGGAGAGAATAACAGCCCTTTTGTGGAGCCAGGAGACGAGGAGCAGCAGCAGAAAGGAGAAAGCGCTGCCCCCGGCTCTGCTCCCTGCGAGGCCCAGGCAGCTTTCACACCTACCTGGGAACTAGAGGGTGCTGCTACTGCCGTATTTCTCACATATAATGCTCGCTATGATTTCCAGCAGGTGGGGGTTTTTTCCTTTTGGAGGAAAAGTGTTTGTGGTATGAAAGGATAGTGTATTTTCTCTTGCACCCGTGCTGATCAGAATCCGTTTCCTTATTGCTGACACCCCTCGCCACCTCCTTCTTCCCTACATTTGGAATTGCTGCTTTTGGGAGAAAAAACACAGCGCGGGCTCCTCCAAAATGTGCACAGCCATGGTCTGGTCTAGGGCTGTTCCTGACACTTGATTCTGCCCGTGTCTCCCTGCCTGTCCTCGGTCAGGATGAAAATACAAACGCAGCTTCCCAGCTGAGACTGTGGCTCACACAAGCGTGACCCTGGTTGAATTCATCTTTGCTGAATGCTCTCTGGAAATAGAGACCGAAGCACAGAGTAGTGAATCCAGATCAGGGAAATATCTACACATGCACACAGGGAACCCGTATATCCAGCCCTGTTTGGGTGAGACCGTGATTTGGGTTTTTAATGGGAGATAAGGGGTCCCTAATGGGGTCTGCCCCACACCTCAGAGCTAGGGCAGGATCTCTGGTCTCTCAGAGGGGCTGCCTCTGGTGAGACTCACCATGTTTCTCCTTGTTTTCCAGGCCGCCCCGTTCCCCAGCCAACAGGTAATTTCCATCTCAGTCCACCCCTATGAAGCCCCCATCCCCTCAGGGACCACAGGCTGCACAGGGGGCCCATGGAGCGGCTGCCCCTGCCCTTTCACCCCAGCACTTGCCCAGCCCAGCATGGGTGGGAGCTGGAGCATGGAGCATTTGCAGTGAGGAAGAGGAGGAGTCTCCATCGGCCTCTTTACTGCCATTCAGGCCACAGCTAGAGCTACTCCCAGGGTCAGAGCATCCTGGGCCCTACAAAAGTCTCCCCCCACCCCGGGGGCTCCAGACAAGCCTCTAGAGAGGCCCTGGCCCCTGTCAGACCCCCCCGTGGCCCTTCCCCAGGGCCGCTAGTCCCTGCCCCGTGCTGACGTCTCCCCTCTCTCCCCGCAGGGCTCCTCAGTTAGATCCTGCAGCGTCGGGGCCGGCGTTGCCCAGCGTGATTCTCCAGCCCCGCTCTCCTGGCGCCCGTCCCTGTATCGGGAGCTCTTCTCCCTTCCCTCCAGCCTCACCTGGACCCTGGGGCTGACTCTGCAGAATTAACCCTTTCTCTGCCGAAGCCTGCACCACATCTGCACTCAGAAATGCTACTGCTTTTGGGGGCAGCTTCAGGGGACTCAGATCTGAGACACGGGGAGCTGTAACAAGGCCGTTTCCAGTAGTTGTCACAGCCCTTTGGATTGAGACTCCCGTGGGGCCCCAACTTAACCTAATATGCCCTGGAAAGGACCGGTATCACCCTCAGCCTGAGCAGTGGAAACATGTAATTGGAAAGGACAGGATGGAGGAGCCCAGTGATACCCAGGGGACACGTGCTCTACCCATGGACCAGGGTGGTCCCAGGGGGTCTCTGAGCTTGTAGCCACCTTGTTACAATTGAGAGCCGGTAAATCTGGCCTGGGGTCCCTGGGTGTCCCATGGGGCTGTTGGACAGAAGCAGGTGGGAGTCGAATCAGGTGCCTTGAAACATGTGCTGGAGCTTGTGCTATTTAATTGCTCCTGCTACTGCTCTGGATCACTCCCGGGGACTGGAAAGGAGCAGCTTTCTGTCCTGCTGGGGGGCGATGGTGTTTCTGACCAATAAATTGTCTCACCAGTACCTGCGATGTGTTGAGCCCTCTCTTTTCAGAGCTCCATGTCCCTGGGGCTGTTTCTGAAGCCGTGCGGGTTTGCAGCCCCGTGTAGCAAGGTCAGGCTCCCCCACGCTCTCCTACCTGCAGCTGGTGTTTCCTCAGCCCGTGGCTGCCACGGTCCTTTTGATGGTGGGAGTTGCAATCAGGACTCAAATGGGAGTGAAGCTCTGACAGAGGCTGCCCTCGGGGCTGCCACCAATCCTGCTGGGATCCACAGGCCTCACTTCAAGTCACCTTTGGTGCCTTCCCCCTGGGCTCACCCCCCAGCTCTGGACAGGCTTGGAGGATCGTCTCCTTCAGGAACGACCACTCCTCTTGGACTCCCAACTCCCCGCCCCCCGGGACCTGAGTGCCTGCTCGACTAGTCTCCTTATCTCAGTGAAATCCACCCTCCAGAAATCCAGGGCTGCTGCCTTGCTGCAGGCCTTCGCCACCCTGCACTGGATGGTGAATCCCAGCAGGCGATGGTCACTGTCGCCCAGGTGGTCGAGCACCCACAGACCCCCCACCAGGTCGTCGCCTGTGGGCAGGACCAGGTCCAACAAGGCGTCTCCCCCGGTGGGGTGTGCACCCCCTGGGTTAGATGGAGGTCCTGTATCTCAGCTAGGAACCTACGTGAGCGGTCAGACCCGGCTCACTGCTCTTCCCAGCAAATGTCCGGATAGTTTAGGTCACCCATGATGACCACATCCTTTGACCTGACTACCTCCGCGAGCTGACCTGACAATTCCCAGTCTAGCTCGTCTCCCTGGCTGGGTGGTCTGTAGTAGACCCCCACCATCAAGTCCCTTTCCCCCCGACCCCCTTGTGTTCTGCCCCAGAGCGCTCCAGTCCGCCCCTCCTCTGACCCAGCGCTGCTTGTTGAGGACGTGAATTGCTCTTTGACGTAGGGCACCATACCCCCATCTTTCCTCCCTGTCCTGTCTCTCCTCTAAAGCCTATAGCCCTTGATGTCCGTGTCCCACCACGTTTCAGTGAGCTCCACTAAGTCTGGGTTGGTGTTAGCTAGCAGGAGGGCAAATTCCTCCGGCCTGTACCCCATACTACAAGAGTTACTGTATAGGCATTTAAGGCCTTCTGAAGGTGTATGCACCACCCTCCTAATCCACCTACTATCTGGGTCTCTTCCCTCGGTATTTCTTGTGCTCATTGTCAGTCTTGGCTGGGCTGTTCTTGTGGGCAACACTTGGTTTGGTGGTCCGAGGCTCCCTCCGACCTCATCCTCCTGTTTCTCCCAACAAGCCTAGTTTAAAGCCCACCGGAGAGATCAGCCAACCTGGAAGAGGACACATGCTTATCTTTGGGGGAGAGGTGAAGCCCATCCCAACCGAGCATGTCTCTCATCTTGAAGTCCAAGAAGCTGAAGCTCGTCTCGAGACACCATTCCCAAAGGTGCAAGTTGACCTCTCTGACGCAGGTCTCATGGCGTCGTCCACGTCTGCTCAATGCAAGGACAGATGAGAAGACCACCTGTGCCCCGTCCCCTTCAGCTTGCCCCCCAGTGCATGGTAGTCCTTCATCAGATGATCTGGGCTTCTCCTGGCTGCATCATTAGTGCCCACATGAATTAGTACCATGGGGTAGTAAATCGGTGGGCTTGATAATAGCTGGGATCATCTCTGTCACATCCTGAATCCTCGCTCCGGGCAGACAGGAGACCTCACGTGTCAAGGGATCCTGGTGACAGGTGGGACCCTCTGTACCTCTCAGGATGGAGTCACCTATGACGAGCGCTCGGTGTCTCTTCTTCCCGGTCAGCTTGCCTCCTTCAGTCTGTTCAGTGCGTGAAGTGGCCTCCTCTCCAGAGGTTTCCTCCTCCTCTTCCTCCTCCTCTCCAGTGTCACCCGGGCCTCATACCTGTTCTGCAGCTGGACTGGGGGAGCTGGTCGTGCACCGTTGCGAGCAGCCCTGGCTCTGGAGGGAAACTTCTGCCTTTCTGCTGTGGAGGGCATCTCCCGGGGTGCTTCTCCCTTTGGTGCTTGGCCCTGCAGGGAAAGGAAATACACATCAATTTTGTCCTCCACTTCTCTGATGCCCCTCAGCCTGCTAACCTCCTCCTGGAGCTCCCTCACCTGCACCTCTAGGGCCCTAACAGGACAGGTGTGGGGGCCTCCGCTCCCTGCCCCGCCCCGGCCCCACATGGAGCCTGTGGCAGAAAGCCACCTTGTTTCTCCCCAAAATCTCTGCCCTGTGATACTGTGACTAAAATCTTTGAGCAGCAACCATTTGATTAGGGTGGGCCCAAAACAGGGGACCACACCCTGGCCTGTTTCTTTAGGTAACCTGAGCTGGCTGCAGTCCTGAGGGAGGGGGGACCTGCTCCCTCTGCCTATGGGACTGGCATGAATCACCTGGGTGGGGGGCATCTACCTGGGGAGCTGGAATCTGCCCGGTAACAGGTGATGCATTTCAAACTGGTTGGCTGACAGCCAGCTGGGGCTGACCTCCACTGGCCCAGGTGAGTGAGGTCACGGGGGCTGTATAGGTTGGGGGGGAAGGAGGCTCGCTCTCTTCAGCCATGAGGTGAAGCAGCAGCCAAGCAGGGGAGACAGAGGAGCCTTGCCATCGGGACCGAGCTCTCTCTCACCCCCAGACTCCAGCGGGGAAACAGGAGAACTCTGGAAGATGCGTGTGAGGAAGCTACTCAATCGGATTAGATATTTAGCTGGCGGTAACACAGATGCATGATAACAAAGGTAACTCAGCCACACTGTTTGCTCGCTAGGATTTCTAAAATATTGCTCAACCCTGTACCCTAGTTTCCCCTACCCCCTGTAATCAATAAAGTTCTCCTTTGTGACCGGTGTGGGAGACTTATTGAGGGGTGGGTCTAAATTACGCCTAAGAGACCCCTTAGGTCTGCGGACTAAGGGAGACTTTACTTTTTGCCCCCTGACTGCGGGGAGTCGGTGGGTGCCCGTTAGTGATGCAGATGGGGAGAGACAACAGCGGCCTAGAAGCAGACCAGGAGGGTGACCACCTGCCTGAGCCCCGGGAGAAGGTGGATCCCTGGGTGTCCCTGCCAGCAGGCAGGTGGGGACGGGGCGGTATCAACGGGGCGCCACCTTGGAGGCCTGACGGCTCACGGGAGGCTTTTTGAACCTGACGCTGGGGCCCTTGTTCCGTGGATCCCGGGACAGCCGGGCCTTCATGGTGAGGCGCAGCTTGGAGAAGGTGCGTTGGAGGCACCTCAGGAAGCGGCGGCACAGAGGGACCTTTTCTCTGGGCACCGATGGGGTCCTGATCTGGGGTTTCTTTTCTTTGGCGGCCTGGACACAAGCGGGTCCATCCATGTGGTGGGGGAAATGTGTGGTGCTGGTGCTGACAGACACAGTTTGGGGTCGTTCGTGGGGAGCTCTCCACAGCCTCCCGTCCTGCCCCTTGCTCCCTCTCTCCAGGTGCTTCTGGTCCAGACTGGAAGGCCCCAAGGGGTCCCCTGGAGCTGGGCACTGAGGCGCTTCAAGGGGTCCCCGGAAGCTGCCGGGGCCCAAAGAGCCACCTGCCTTCCTCTGCTGCTTCTTGCTACGCACTTGACACACCCCATCCGGGGCTTGGGATGTGCGGAGCCAGGCGTTGGTGGCATCGTCCACCCCCTGCTCAGGTGTCCCTGCCTTCGCCTGAACCTTCACCCCCTGCCGTGTCCCCCGGGAGCCCCCTGTGGGCGGCCCCTCCCGAGCTGGCCCGCCGGGGGCACCCAGCCTGTAGCTCCGGCTCATGTGATGGGCGCTGACCTGGCCCCGAGCCTGCACGTCCCCCTGGGTGGAGAAGGCAGCTGGCACAGGCTGGCACAGGGGCTGGTGGGGGCAAATGGCACTGACACCCTGTGGGCACTGCTTCTTCAGCAGGTCAGCAACCAACGGGAGCTGCAGGTCATGGGCGCTGAGAGAGGTCAGGATGGAGCCCAGGAGCTGCGCCAGGTCGGGGGGCTCTACAGTGTCTGGCCTGGCTCCAGGCCTGGCTGCCCCCACGGGGCACTGCTTGGTCCCCCCCTCCTTCCACGGCCCAGGGCCTGGCCCTGCACCCCGCCCCCGCTCCCTGGGGAGCCAGTTGGTGTCTCCAGGGGTGCCGGCTAGGCTTTCTCTTGCCGCAGCCCTCGAGCTGCTAGCACGGGTTGCTTTTCCCTGCTGGGGCTGGCTGGAGCCAGGGGGTCTCCCCTGACTGGGCCCCATCCTGCTTCCCCCACCAGGCTTGTGGATTGGCTTGGGGGGCAGCGCAGAGGCTGGTGGGTGCCTCCATGCAGGCGCAGAGGTCTGGGATAATGGGACATCAGTCCCCGGGGATGTCTCTGAGCCTGGGGGCAGCTGGGAGACCAGTTGATCCCGTTCCCAGCTGGTCTGACCGCTGCTTTGCTGGAGGCCCTTTCCTGCACCATCCTGGGAGCTTGTTGAGGCCTTGGGGCTTCTTGCCGTGACCCTCGTCATCTTCCGGAGCAGCCCCTGGAGCTCCTTCAGGCTGCAGCTGGCACCAAGCTGCCCAGAGTCTCCTGGCCAGACCGCACGCCCGGGCTTTCCCTCCAGGCCACAGGCGCAGGGGAGGTCAGGCGCCTCCCCACCAGCCTCATGCAGCTCCCAGCTCCCAGCTGCCCCTGGCTGCCAGCTGGGTGCCCCCCTCTGCCCTCTGGGGTGCCAGGCGGGGGGCAGCTGGGTGCCTTTCCCGGACTGCTCCAGGCTGCACCGCTCCCTTCCTCCACGGCGGCCTCGCACCCCGGTGGGAAGGAGGCAGACGCTGCTCGTTGCACCATCACTGGTGGTGCCCCATGGGTGGGAGAGGTCCTTTCCTGGGTCAGTCTCTGCCCCTGCGGGCATTCGGCAAGAGGCCGGGCCTGGCTCCGCAGGCACCTCCTGCAGCCGCTTCCCCACGAGGTGCCGCTCCGACGCCTCCTGGGAAGCACAAACATCCTCAGACGGGTCTGGGACCTTGGTGCTGGCTTCCCCGGGCAACACGGCGGTGTCTGCAGGATCCTGCTTGCCCGGCGGCTCTGGGGCCAGGACGCGCACCTTCCACCGCAGGCTGACGCAGCCCGGGGGCTGGCAGGGCTTCGGGGCATGGTGGCGGTGCTCCGGGCCCTTCTCTGGCTCAGCCGCGCTGCAAGGCTTCCCCTGAGGATGGGCCTGGGCGGCTGAGGGAGTCTCTGTCCCACACGGAGCCGTCCCCTGGCACCCGCTGGCCGGCGGAGGCCGTGTCTCCGGGCTCCCCTGCTGCAAAGGAGGCTGCAGACGGGCGTCAGCGTGGGGCGCGGGCTGGCTGAGGGCGGCCTCAGGGGGGCTCATGAGCCTCGGGGCCCGGCAGGGCAAGGGCTTGGGGAGGCAGACACAGGGCTCCTGGGGGTCCAATCCCAGAGGCCGCACGGCCTTATCCTGTGGGTCGGATCCAGGCTCCTCTGTCTTCAGGGCCTCGGCCTGCTCACGCCGTAGCGGCTCCTCAGGCAGAGCGGGCAGCGGGTGCGAGACCTGCAGGGCTGCGTGGGAATCCCGAGGGGTGCGGGAGATGCTTTTCTGGAGCCGGGGTGTCTCGGCGTACGTGGGACGGGGGCGCTGGAGCGGCACCGGGGGGATCAGGCGGGCCAGTGACTTGGCATCTGGGCTGGGGAGGCCCTGCCGGCACTGCAGCTGCAGGCTCCAGACGTGGTAGCCCAGATGCTGGGCAACCGCCGGCTCCAGGACTGGCACAGGCATGGGCTGACTCTGACACTCATCTGCCTGTCCTGGTGGGGACTTAGGGGGGTGCCAGGCTGGGCCAGAGAGAGCCACGCCATCCTCCTCCAAAACCCCAAGGGTCTCCCTTAGGCCGGCCAACAGCAGCAGCCCCATGACGGCATCCCCCACGGCAGCATGGCTGGGAGGTTGCATGAAGGCAGCGTCAGGGTCCTCCATTTCCTCGGGCTCCTCGGAGATCCAGGATGATGCCGGACTCGCAGGTCTGGGCCTGTGGCAGAGAGGAGACGGGGGGCAGAGATGAGACGGGGGCAGGGCACGTCCACTCCTCCCCACCCCACATGGTCCAGACCCTAGGGGACGTGGGGCTGGGCCGTGTCCTCCCAAGGACCGCAGCAAACGTGGCGTCCAGGTGCCCTCTGGGAACAGGCCACAGGGCCCCCCAGAGACACCCCCACCCCTTCCCCACTCAGCTCTTACGGGATCAGGTCGCTCATCAGGTGCCAGCTCACGTGCTGGAGCCTCCTTTCCACCAGCTGCAGCGTGTGCTCGAGGCTGAGCCTGTCCCCAGGCACGGGGCAGCTGCAGGACAAGGAGGAGGGCATCTCATATGGCTGCATTGCCCCCGGCCCGCCTCCCTTTCCTGAGCCAGCCCCACCCCGGCACAAAGGGGCCCCTCGGGCCCCGGGGGGCTGCAGGGGGCGTGGGGCAGGGCTTACTGTGGGCACCGGGGTGGCGGCGTCTCCTCCGCGTGTCCGCAAGCTGCTGTAAGGGAGAGAGGAAGGAGCTGGCGTGGGCCTGGGGAGGCTCTGCCCCTCCCCAGCTGGCACCCCCAGCCTGCGAGCGGGGCCGGCTGCTCCTCCGTGGCCCCCATGGGCTGGCAGGGGGCAGGGGGCTGTGCTCTCTCCTGCCCCTGCCCCAGGCCGGGCCCGAGGCTACTCACCTCCCAGCTTGACTCTTCCCAGGATCTGCCCCAGCCTCCTCAGCCTCCGACGAACGCCCTGCACACGCAGAGAGCAGCGGGTTAGAGGGCAGCTCCCTGGTCCCCACCATCCCCACGGGGATGTCCCTGCCTTGGGGACCCTGAGCAGGGGGACAAGACCCCCTAGCCAGGAGCCCGGCTGTCGTCCCAGCAGGAGCATTGGCACAGCCCAGGCACCATCCCCGGCCTCGGCTGCAGCCAACACCCAACGCCTCTAAAAAAGGTTTTGTTTTGTTTGGGGTTTTTTTTAAAGAAATGTTTCATGTTCCAGGGCAATTCGAGTCTAAATTCACGAGGCAGCCCAGAACCATGAGCGGCCGCAGACGCAAGCTACGGAGGAGCCTCCCGTTTCCATAAAGTGGGCTCTAAGCCCCAGCACCGAGCGGGTACTAAACCACGCCGGCGGACCAGTTGTCCCCAGGAACGCTCACGGAAACTGCCTTCATTGACCCAGACACGTGGCGTTTCCCCGCCTCGAGAAGAGGTTTCAGAACATCCTGACACATGGAGCGAGAAGCAGAGGAGGAGGCAACCAGCAAAGCCCAGAAGCCCCCTCCCTTCGGCCCCCCCCACAGACACCTACCGGTGAATCCAGAAACCAAAAGACCACTTGAGATAACAGAAAAACCAGGATGAATTCGACAAGAAAATCCATCCTGGCAAAGTTGCCAGGTTGGCGGAGCAGAAGATACAGCAACCTCCCTCCTCCCCCTCTTTCTTGGCAACTGCCCACCCTCGGGTGCCTGGGGCCAGGGAGGTAGTCAGGGAGTGACATCACCGCGAGGTCAGAAGGGGAGCCCCCTTGTCAGCTCAAAATGGGGAACAGACCCTGTCTGGCTGCCCTCAGGGCATGAACTACCCTGCGGGGGCAAACCCCTGGGGATGTAGCTGCAGAGAGGGAACGTAGGCTCATCACAGCTGGGTGCTCTCACACCATAGCTGAAAAGGAGTCGCTTCCCATCCTTATGAGCACTGCTCAGGTCCAGGCAGACCCTCGTGCGAGACCACAAGCATCGCTACACCTCAGTCATCCCCCATCAGAGGCCGACCAACATCTTTGGGAACACCTCCAGTGATGGAGAAGCCACCACTTCCCTCGGCGTCTAGTCCACGACGCCCCTGCTCTAATGGTGGGGACGTTCTTCCTGGGATCCAAGCTAACCCCTGGGATCTTGGCTGCTCCATGTCCCCCGTCTGTAGCCGGGGAGCAAGGGTGCTCTCCCTCTTCTTTGTCCCAGCCCTTCAAGTATTTGAAGACTGCTCCGAAATCCCCGCAAAGCGCCTTTTCCACCAGCTGAACATGCCAGCTCCTTCAGCCGCTCCTCCTATGACTTGCCTTCCATGCCTCGGCCCCACTGCCTTTCCCCTGATCTCTGCCACTTGCTCTTCAGTTATCAAGCATCCCAAGCACAGGTACCACAGGCACCAACACACACACACACTGTCACCCAAGTCAGTGTTTAACCTGTGTGTATATGTGTATGTATGTGTATTGTATATGATTTCATGTGATTATCATTAGCACATGTATGTGCTGAATTGGTGATAGGTATGCATGCGCCTAGGCTGGTAATTTGGGATGTGCGTGTGCCTGAGTTGGTGGTGGGGGTGTATGCCCCTAGCGTGTGTGTAGGCACCTAATTGAGTTTTCTTTGTGTGCAAGTGCAATTGTACAACACACCCTCCTGTCTAACAGCACAATATAGAGATCCTGAGCGTTGGCCTGACCCCACCGGGCAACACTTTAACACATATACATGGACACACACTTCTATTGCCTGTCATTATTGTGTAACACACACGCACACATGCTTTGTATCATGGTTGTGTCACACACACATACTTCTGCTCTGTATCGTTCTTCTGTAACATACACAAATTTCTGCTCTGTATCATTACTCCATGACACACAAGTGTGCGCGCACACACACTTGTATTCCATATCATTATTATGTAACACAGAGACACCCTGCTGTGCTCATCATTATTGTGTAAAACAGACACACATTTCAGCTCTGTATGATTATTCTGTAACACACGCGCACATCTGCTCTGTGTCATTCTTCTGCAACACACACACACACACACACACACTTCTGCTCTGTATCATTATTCTGTAATGACACACACACAACACACACACACTTTGGCTATATAAGTTATTATTTGCCAACAGAGACACACGTCTGCTCTGTATCATTAGTCTGTAACATACACACACTTCTGCTATCTGCTCTGTATCATTTTTCTGCAAGGACACAGACACACACATCTATTAGCTCCCTATATATTTTGTAACACACACACAGACAAAAGATCACATCTGTTCCGCATCATTATTCTGTAAAACACATGTGCAAACTTCTGCTCTGTATCCGTTGTGTCATACACATATTTGTAAACACACGCTTCATGCTCCATGTCATTATTCTACTTAAGCATATGTATTACATGGGCAGACCATTTCACACACACACCTGACACTTCTGTTCCTGTATCATTATTGCTGTAAGACACACACACACAGACACACACACCTCTGCTCTGTGTTATTATTCTGTAGTTTTCACACACACACACTTCTTGTCCATTATCTGTTATTTCATCATGCACATACACACACTTCTGCTATTTATCATGATTCTGCAAGACACAAACACGCAAACACACTCCTGTTCCATATTATTACTGTGCAACACACACACACATGCACACACACACTTCTGCTCTGTATCATTATGTAACACACAGAGACACACACCTGTGCTCCTTATCATTATTGTGTAAAACAGACACACACTTCAGCTCTGTATGATTATTCTGTAACACACACACACACGTCTGCCCTGTGTCATTATTGTGTCACACCACACAGCACCCCCAGGTCCCTCCGCCCTGGGCACACGGGGCCGAGCGGGGCGCCCACAACCTGGCAGCAGAGCGGGAGCAGATTTGCCAGCGCACCCGGGGCTCCTGCCCTGCACGTTGTCCCTGCTCAGCGCGACTCAAGGGCAGGAGCTGAGCCCAGCCCAGGCCCGACCCCCCTCCAGGGCGCTGCCCACGGCCCCGTCCAGGGCTGCCCCGCTCCACCCCAGGGAGAGCCCACTATTAGCTAGGCCCCGTCACCCCAGCCCTCCTGGGAAAGGGCTGCTGGGCAGAGGGGGCAACCTCTGGGCCCTGCTCCCTGCTGCAGGAGACTTTGTGTCTCTCCCGGGACAGCCTGGCCTTGCTCTCAGGCGCGGGGAAGCCCTTCAGCTCCAGGCAGGCAAGTCCTGCTGGCACAGGCAGCGCGTCTCTGGGCTCCTGCTTGTGTGCACGGCTCTGCCGCCCTCCCCGGGGCTGCTGCGCGCCCGCCTGCCTGGCACGTCGCAGCCGTCTGAGCAGGGAACAACCTGGGACTCACTTTCTAGGTGACCTGAGCGTGGAGCCGGAGGGAGGAGTGTGGCGTCCCCAGGGCCTGTGAGCACGCGCCCAGCAGCGCTCCATCCCCCATGCGGGTGAGGGGCCTGCACCACCGGGGGGGCTTCCCATGGCTGCGCGGGAAATGCAGAAATGGGCAAGAAATGCAGCCCCCGCGCTGTAGGCACTCAGGCCCTGATGCTGTCTCCCACCACTTCCAGTGGGGTTGGAAACACCCCCAAGTGCTGACCCTCCCCACCCTACACAGCAGGCAGCTGTGTCCAAAACAGCTGCAGGTCTTGGACCTTGAGCCCAGGGCTCTGCCCACCTGCCACCCCTAGTGCCAGGGAGGCTGTGGGCATGGCTGAAACCCGGGGTTCATTTGTCTGTCTCCTGGATGAGCAGAGGAGGGGGCAGATACATGTGAAGGGGGTGCTTTGAACCCCCACTGAAGACTGCCCCTGCTCGGTGCCAGGGCGGAGGCGGGGGCTGAGGAGGAGGTCGGCCAAGGTGCTCTCCATGGGAGAAGAGAGCAGCAGGGAGCCTGGGCAGGAGGATCGGGGCCCACCTGCCGGGACAAGGAGGGGCCCATCCGGGCAAGAAAGTGGCTGTGCCCCACCTGCTGTCAAAGGAAACCTGTGCAGGGTGGGGGTTTAAACTCCCAGCAGCAGCGGAAAGGAGGGAGAGAAATCCACCACCTCCACTCGTGCCCAGGAGGAAGAAGGATAAATACAACCTTTCCTCAGGGGTTCGGAGTAATCTGAGTCTTTGACTCTGCTCTGACCCTATTTGCAAATACACCTTTTGTGCTGCTAATAAGTGTGTGTCTGTGATTTTGGTGAGAAACGGACCGCAATCTTTTGCAACACGGGCAAGAAAGTGGCTGTGCCCCACCTGCTGTCAAAGGAAACCGGCAGATCCCAGCAGCAGCGGAAAGCGGGGAGAGAAATCCATTCCACACTTTCTAACTGTCTCTCACTGTGCCACCCCAACAGGAGGTGGTGTGCCAGCTATTACAGGTTTTAAAACTTTGAAGGGCCCCCGTAAAATGAGTGACTGTTGGTGAATAGTCCGTTCTGCTTCCTGCAGGGCTAAGCAGACTACAAAAAGGCCTTTTTCCCAAGTGGAATATCGCTTTTCAGCATCTTTGAAACTACGCGAATAAAATCCAATAGGGCGTGTTGGACCTTCTGGCCCTCGCTGCCACATATGTACTGAGGCTCCATGAATTGCAAAACCCCATTCAGTGTGGAGCAGGTCACTTGGATGTATTGGACCCAGAGCCTGATATGCTCCTGCTTCAAAAATCAATAACTTCAGAGCTTCCTCATGCAAAGGGGTCCAATCCCAGATAACCCTTTTCTTTGTTAGGTCATATAAAGGACGAGCTATAATTGAAAAATCAGGGATATGCTTTCTCCAAAATATCAGCAGGCCAAGGGCATGCTGCAGTTCCTTTTTATTTGCAGGGATTTTAATCTGTTTTAAGACAGTTAAGGTTTCCGGGGGAATACACGCTGCTCCTCCCTTCCACCATATGCCTAAAAATTTTACCTCTGTGGAGGGGGCTTGCCTTTTTTCTAATGGGATTTTGAGTCCTAATTTCTCTAAGTAATTGATTATTTTAATTTGGGTCTTTTCTACAGCATCAACATCGTGACTGCCGATTAGCACGTCATCAATGTACTGATAGATTTTTACCCCATTCTCAGGAGTAATTTTATCAAGTTCCTGAGCTAATGCATGATGAGCTAAAGTAGGGGAATGACGGTACCCTTGGGGCAGCCGGGTAAAGGTGTATTGGGTTCCTTTCCATGTAAAGGCAA
This sequence comes from Crocodylus siamensis, assembly GCF_052110815.1. Classification (NCBI taxonomy): domain Eukaryota; kingdom Metazoa; phylum Chordata; order Crocodylia; family Crocodylidae; genus Crocodylus; species Crocodylus siamensis. The sequence goes on along the minus strand of NC_143409.1, from coordinate 53,952,074 downwards.
ATTTGCTTTGATCACTTTCCTGCAGGGGTACCATGAAAAACATATCCTTCACATCTATAGTAGCTAAAACCGGGTGCGCCTGTTCCTGTATGACAGCTACTAGCTCAGCTATGTTTGGCACTGCCGCTGTTAAAGGGCCAGTGTTAGCATTTAGGCATCGGTAATCTCTAGTTAATCGCCATTTTCCATTTGGTTTTCGTACTGGCCATACAGGGGAATTATATGGAGAGTGAGTCTGTATAATCACTCCATTCTTCAATAATTCTTTAATGACTGGAGAAATCCCTTCCTTCACCCCGTGGGGTAAGGAATAAGGTTTTACATTTACTATTTTGGAGGGGGGAAGTGGTGGTGCAGTCTGGAAAAGTCTAATTAGAGGGGCTGGGGAGCCAAACTTCCACTCTTGTCCCTGAGAATCTGTCCAGGCCTTTCCCTTTAATAGATCTAATCCTAAGATGTTGGTGGGAAGGGTGCCTACAATCATAATAGTATTTGTTGGAGTTGCATCACCAGGCAACCAACATTTTACTCGGGCAGTGGGTTGGGGCTTAGAATTCCCAAAAACATCTGGAACCTGTATGTATTTTTTATCTAATATAATTCCACTTTGATCTGCTGTATCTTTGCTTAATGCTGACATTTGAGCTTCTGTATCTGCGAGAAAGGTAACTGGGGTTTTGTAAGGACCCAAGGGGAAGGTTACTAAAAGGTCCCCTTTTTTATTTTCTGTGAGCCTTCTAAGGTACACCCACGAGCCATCCCCCGGCTCACCTACTGGGGATGGCTGAAAGGGTTTCCCTGGTGGGAAAGGGAATGATTGCCCGGAGTGGCTTTTTTGGGAGGGGTTGAGGGAGCAACCACTCCTTCAAAATTAGGTCTGGTAAGAGGTAATCCTTCTCTAGGCGGGGGCTTTTTTTCTACTTGCCACATTTTTACTAATAACTGTAAATTTGGGAGCGGCAACCTATCCATTAACTGTTTAGGAATCCCTTTCTCCATCCCTTCTCTCCATAACTGGTTACGTGAAATCTTTAAAGGGAAGCGAGGGAGAGGGGGTTGAGCATGAAGCTCAGCCCTACGAAGGACTGTCTGCCTTTTTGATTCCTTGTCCGCTTATTCCCATTCTCCGACCATAACTAATCAATTCTTGGGCCACCTCTCCCCAGGTGAGGCGAGGTCCCACTTTACAACCCCCTGGTGTTACTACTCTAAGACGGTCCTGGAGCTGTACAGCATACAATTTTAAAGAATCAGGCAGTCCCCTGATCAAAGGGGTTAATCGATCAGGGTCAGCAAACATCAACATAGGCGGAGGATGTCGGGGTATCAAGCGCCGATTGTGCATTAATTGAAGGCATGCACCCTTTTGAATGCTTTCAGTAAGCTGATTAATTCCAGGTGTGGGAATGGCAAGGGGGTCCCCTCGCTCTAGGGGATCAAGACCACCAGCCCAATATGCTGCCCTTTGGGTCAAGGACCATGGTTCACGTCCGTCACTGACTGTTAGAAACACTCCAGGTCCCCAATACCCCTGAGCCTCTTCCTCTGACAGGCTAATCCTATCTCCCCCGGTCAAAGAAACCCTCCATACGTATTCTGTCTCAGATTCTTTAGCCAATCTACTATATTTCTCCTGCAGCTTAGCTAATTCTGTTGCACTACAAGGAATTTGTGTAGTAGTGACAGCAGGTGGTATTTCCTCATCCCCTTCCTCATATTCAATCTCCATCTGTATGAGGGGACGAAGCTTTTTATCCGTATCTGATTCAACCCTAGTCTCATCCATTTCGTCCCAAGGATGAAGAGGGATTACTTCACTTGCTACTGAATATTCTCTGCATTGCTGGGTTAATGACACTCTCGGCTCCTTCTCCCTTTCAAAAGCTTCTTTAAGATTGCACTGTAACTTTCCAACTGTCAATCTCTCGGTTGCTAAGGCTACCTCAGCTTGGCTACATTTCTCCTTCTCTGCTGCCAGCTCAGCCTGCAGGTTTCTCACTAACTCCTGCAAGGATTCAGTCACCTCCCTTTCTGCTTGTTTTACAACAAGCCTGTCCTTCTGGGCGGCTAACAAAGCTGCTCCCAGCACCCCACAAACTAAAGCCTTTCCTTTTCCTCGCCTCTGTTTCTGTTCCTTGGCCAAGGTTTTTATTCGTTCAGCCCCGGTGTCTGGGGATTGCCAGTTCTCCTCAGCCCACCGGTGCCAGCTGGAGCTGGACTTGCCTTATATTCTTTCAGCAGTTCCAGAAGAGGGGAGCAGTTCAGGTCGGGCCTTTCCCGGGGTGCCATGACCTTCCTGCCAGAGGTTTCGAACTCAGTCGAAAATCAGTCCTCCTTTCTTAGCACTCAGGCTAATATCCCCTGATTACTAACCACCAGCCGCTGCACACAGAGGATCCTGTTCGTGACGCCAATTAAAATGTCCCGTCCCGCTCAGTGGGTGAAGGGGGAGGTGCTTTTGCAATCCTCTGTGCGGCGTGGTTAGACAAACACTCTCAGAATAAACAACTTGCTGCTTTATTTTGGTTAACTTCATAACAACAATAAAACCCCTGGTCACGATTTATTCCTGGAAAACATTCTCATGAGGCATGGAGAAGAAAGGAGAACTTGAGAGAAAAAGAGAAAAGACGAGAAAGAGAGAGAGAAAAAGAGAGAGAGAGAGAGAGAGATATCACCACCCCTGGATCCTGCACTGTCGGCGCGTGTCTCTGTTGCTGGTGCTTCTTTCTTGATCCGCGGGTGATGGGTGGACGAGCACGCGTTTTTTCTGTCCGCCTTTTATCTCCTTCTGATGCATAAAGCAGTTCGTTTCTCTGGAGGCCCGCAAAAATCACAGACACACATACATTAAACGGCATAAAGGTGGTATTTGTCTGCAAAGAAAGGTCAGAGCAGAGTCAAGTACTCAGATTACTCTGACCAAGCACTGGTATTTGCAAGCGAAATTTATCTTTTCTGTCCTGGGCATGTGTGCAGAAACAGGAACTCTTACAGCTCACTTCCGTTTCATACAAGCATACATGTAAGTTACATCACTACATACATCGCATGTATAGTATAATTAACTACTTAAGTATGCAGGGCGGAGAGGTAAATATGCATCAGCTAATTAAGCATGCTCAGAAACTACAACAGGTCACCAAAAGTTTACTTTCCCCCTCCCCAAGGCCACAGTCAGTTGAATTCCAGCTTCTGTAATCTGTATGAGAAAGGCTAAGGTGGATGAGGGGGAGAAACTGCAATCAGCATAAGGAAGGCTGTGCCAAGGCTGGGAAAGAAAAAAAAGTCCTTGGCAGTGTTTCTTGCTTATCAGGTGCAAGATGCAAGCTGTGCATTTCTAACAATATTCTATTTCTAACAATATTCTCCCCTCAAGATGCTTTCTGCTCCCCATTCTTAACTCGTACCCTTAACATCCACCTTACTACTCACTAGCCACTTTGGGGCCAAAGGAAAAGCCCTCCAAGGCCACCGGCCTCCGGCCTCTTGGAGTCCCCCACAGGCCCAGCAGTTGGTGAGATTGAAGGTACCTGCAATTCTTTCCATCATGTCAACATACAAATTTGCTTCTGGGGGAGCAATTAGGGGAAACGGGGATATAGGGTGGCGGGTAGGGCGATTCAGTCTTGCCTCTTTTACCACATAGATAACAACAAGGCATATTAAGATTCCCACCATATTCTCCCTTTCTTGAGATCAAATACAGCCTAAACTTTTTCTTTGTTACTTCCTTGTCTAATTTTCTGAACTTTGATTAAGCCGTCTCAGGCGCACTTGGAGATCACCAGTAGGTTCACAGCTCCACCTGCTGCCTTCTTGTTCTGAGGACGACTCAGCTTCCAGAGTGAGTTCATCCTGGGAGTTGGTGTCCTCTGACGCTCGTGGATGTCATTTCACACGGGTATGGTGTATCCAACGGTCATGCCCAGCAATCTTTACAGTGGTGTGGGTTGTTAGAAGTACCTGGAAAGGGCCACTCCACCTCTCAGTCAAAGGTTCCTTTTTCCACCGCTGCACCAACACCCAGTCTTCCGGGCAGAAGTCATGTACCGGTACGTCTAAAGGCAGACGCTGAAAGGAGGCTGCATACCTGTGAAGAGAAGACAAGACAGACTGCAAAGCAATAACGTCCATATGAAGCTCGCTATTACCTAATTCAAAAGTTACATTCTCTCGCATCCCAGGGGGTAAGACTCGAGGGGGCTTGCCAAACATAATTTCATATGGGGTCAATTTGAGGCCCCGTCGGGGAGTGTTTCGGATGCAAGTAAGAGCTAGCAGCAATGCTTGAGGCCACTTAAGGTGTGCCTCAATATATATCTTGGTAAGTAGAGTTTTTAAGGTTCTATTCATGCGTTCCACTTGTCTTTAACTCTGTGGTCTCCATGGTGTGTGTAGTTTCCAAGTGATCTTGAGGGCTTGTGCAACTTCTTGAACTACCTTTCCCACAAAGTGTTGTCCTTGATCCGACTTGATGAATTCAGGTAGAGAATACCGGGGAATGATCTCCTGCAACAAATACTTCACTACTGTAGCCGCAGTGGCAGTCCCGGTGGGCCACGCCTCGACCCAACTGGAGAGCTGGTCTACCATGACAAGTAAAAACCCGTGATGTCCGGACCGTGGGAGCTCGGCAAAATCAATCTGCCATGCTTGTCCAGGGTACGCTGCCCAGGGTCTACCTCCCATTGGCACAGGGGGTTTCCTTCGAGGGTTTACTTTCTGGCATGTGATGCACTTGGTAGCAATACGCTGAGCTTCTACATATAGCCCTGGGGCTACTGCTTGGCGGATCACTAGATCACCCATAGCCAAGCCTCCCATATGGGTTCTTGCATGGAGCTGATGCAGCACTTCCTGAAGCAATGGCCTGGGTATCATGACCTTTCCTCCCGGTACTATCCACCACCCCTGGGAGTTCTTTTCTGCACAAGCCTTCTGTGCAAATTTATCTTCTTCAGGGGAATACTGAGGAACTAGATCCCGGACGTTTGGCCATACGGCATGGGACAAGGCCTGCCTGGATACTTCTTCCCCCTCTCCACCAATAAATGCGGCTTCTTTTGCTGCCGCATCAGCCCTTGCATTTCCAAGCTTATGCTTTTCCTCAGCAGCCTTCCCATGGGCCCGCACATGAATGACTGCTACCTCTTTAGGCTGGTGGAGTGCCTCTAGTAGCTTGATAATCTGAGAGGCGTTAGCAATTTTATTCTCAGAGGCCGTAATGAAACCCCTTTCTTTCCGCAATAGTCCGTGTACATGAACCGTAGAAAAAGCATAGCGAGAATCAGTGTATACATTAACCCGCCGGCCTGTCCCCAGCTGTAATGCTCGGGTGAGCGCAGTGAGTTCCGCGGCCTGTGCCGACCATGAGCTCGGCAATGACTCCCTCCATACTACCTTATCCAAGGTTACCACTGCATATCCTGTTCGCCTTTTTCTATCGATGACAGAGCTGGAGCCGTCTACGAAGTATTCAGCATCTGGGTCTTCAATTGGGTCCTCAGCAAGATCAGGCTGCACCTGCGTAGTTTGATTCAGGACCTCAAGGCAGTCATGCGTTGGTCTCCCTGGCTCCGGCAGCAAGGTTGCAGGGTTCAAGGCTGTAGTATGTTTGAAAGTAAGTCCTGGATTAGAGAGCAAAAATATTTCATACCGTGATTGTCTGGAGGGGTTGAGAAACTTTCCTCCCTCAGTCCCTAGAATCTGGGGAACTCCATGTGGGGTGTGTATTTCCATGTCTGCACCCATAACTATCTTCTGGGCTTCCTCAACAACCACTGCTGTGGCTGCCACAGCCCAAAGACAGGCTGGCCACCCGAGTGCAACTGGATCTAGAACCTTTGAGTAGTATCCCACGGGTCTCCAGGTCGAGCCTGATGGCTGTGTCAGCACCCCGATGCGGCCCCTCGATTCTCATGAACATACAGTCGATATGGCTTTTTACTATTTGGGATGGCCAGGGCAGGGGGCTGGATTAATCCTGCCTTAAGCAGATCAAAGGCATGCTGCATTTCTTTATTCCTTTTCCATTTGGTTAGACTCTCCTTAGTCAGTGAGCCTTCCCACCATAATCTGGTATCCATAGTCAACAGAACCCATTTAGCCCTAGGAATGCCTGCAACTCCTTGGGTGACTTAGGTGAGGCTAGACCTTGGATTGCCTGTATGCGATCTGCACTCAGGGCTCTGACTCCTTTTGAGAGCTTATATCCCAAAAATGTGACTTCAGGCTGACATATTTGGGCTTTCTCTCTAGAGACTTTATATCCTTTTTCCCCTAGACTGTTTAGCAGTGACCTGATGGCTTTCTCGCAGAGTTGCAAGTTTGGGCTTGCAACTAGCAGATCATCCACATACTGGAGGAGAGTCACTGCAGGGTGTGATCCCTTCCACTCCTCCAAGTCCTTCTGAAGGGCAAGTCCGAAAATATGGGGGGCTGCTATGAATCCTTGTGGGAGAACTGTCCACATGAGTTGGGCTTTATGGAAAGTATCTGGATCCTCCTATTCAAAAGCAAACAATTTTTGACTCTCTCGATGAAGGGGAATGGAGAAGAAAGCATCTTTCAAATCTAGCACTGAAAATATTTCAGCTTCCCCCGGTACTTATGTCAAAATCGTGTGTGGGTTCGGGACTACAGGATGGTCTGAAAGGACATTCTTATTTACTGCTCGCAGGTCTTGGACCAGTCTGTATGAGACCCCATCTGCCTTTGGCACTCCAAGAATGGGTGTGTTATAGGGTGAGGACCCTTCCACTAGCCATCCGCACCTCTTGTATTTCTCTATTAACGGCTTGAGTCCAGCTCTGGCCGCTTGGCTGAGTGGATACTGCTTTACCCGAACGGGCCCCTCCCCATCCTTGAGTATGATCCTTACCGGGGAGACTGACTTAGCTCGTGCAGGGGTTCCATTAGCCCATACCGAAGGGTCTACTCCAGTCATGTGATCTTCCGAACTTACTGCAGGGTGTCGGTCCTCCAGGAGAGCCATCTGATAGTTCAAGCTCTGCTTGACAGGTAGCTGGACCACCATCTGGTCATCTCTAAAAAATATCTCAGCTTGCAATTTTGTGAGTAGGTCCCACCCAAGGAGTGCAACAGGGCAACTTGGAGAATATACAAAGGAGTGCTCAAGCAAATGGTCCCCCACTTTGGTGAGCAGTGGCTTACAAACAGGGAGTCGGGATTGCGTTCCCTCAATCCCTTCCACAAGTACATGCTGTTCACTAGTTCCTGCACAGGGGGGTTTTTCTGGAATCATTGAAAATGTAGCCCCAGTATCCACCAAGGCTTCAAAGTTTTTGCCACCAACCCTAATGGTTACCATGGGATCTTCTCGGGCTCCAACCCGAAGGGTAGTGGTCTTAGATCCCCGTCCCCTTCATTCTGTGTCCTCGCCCTTTTCCTCTGCCAGCATGAGGTGACCTCTCGGTTCCCCCTCTCTCTTCTCCTTCAACTTTGGGCATTCCCTCTTCCAGTGTCCTTTCTCTTTGCAATAAGCACAAATGTCTGCTCCCACTCTTTCTCATTTCCCTTTCTGCATCCCAGCCTTTCAAGGGTTGCCTCCAGTTATAGCAGCTGCCAGTGCTGCCATCTGTTGCTGAGCCTTTTTATCCTCCTTGCGCTCCTCCATATGCTCACGATTCCCATATACCTTATATGCAATTTCCACCAGCTCTGAAATCGGTTTCCCAGCACCTCCCTCAGTTTTCTGTAACTTCTTACGGATATCAGCAGCAGACTGACCAATAAACATAAGATTTGCCATGCGTTGATTATCTGGGGCTTCTGGATCTAGCTCCGAAAACCTGTGGAACGCCTCATACAGCCTCCCGAGGAAAGCCGAGGGATCCTCTTCTCTTCCCTGTCTCACTTCATACAATTTACACAGATTAGTAACCTGAGGCACCGCCTTCCCCATTGCTTCCACTATAATCCCCAGATACCGTGCACCCAGCTCTCTTCCTTCTGCAGTATGATTATCCCATCTCGGTTCCTCAACAGGGCAGGTATCACGCAAGGTACGACCAGCAGCTCCCTCCACTTCTACCCTGTCTGCTGCAATGTGCTCTGCCATCCCCAACACTAATCTCCTCTCCTCCGGGGTCAGGAGGGTTTGGAGCATCATCTGGACATCAGCCCAAGTGGGTTGATGGGTTTGCCCAATAGATCGAAAGAAGTCCCTCATCTTTTCAGGGTCTTCACGAAAAGAGGGGCTCTGATCCTTCCAGTTAAATAAATCTGAAGTACTAAATGGGATGTAGACAAAAGTTGCATTGCCCCCCTCTCCCATAACCTCTCGCATCGGGCAGTTCAGCACCGGCTGTGATTCTACAGTCTTGCTCAAATAATAGCCCTTATTCCCTGATTCAGATGGGGCACTTGGCTGAGGCTCACGCTCTGAATCATTAGGTATGCTTTGATATGCCGGTGGTGGTTTCCCTGGGGGAGGGAGCGGTGGTGCAGAGGGACTGGATCCCGAGGAGGTGTCTGATTCATCCTCGCTACCTGACAGGGTGACCGGAGACCGGGTCCAATACTCAGCCAATTCAGAATTCCCCCCCTCATTAGACTCAGGGAGTACAGGCGGTCCTCCTCGAGTCTTTCCTTTAACAACCATCACATGAGACTTTACTAAGCATTTCTTAATCCTAGGTGGCTGATTTTGAACCACCCACAACCAACAATCGATATAAGGAAATTGATTCCAATACCCGTTCTGCATAACTATTTCATGGAAAACTATCACTTCTTTTACTACAAAGGATCCTTTCGGGGTCCAGTGGACCCCAAATGTTGGCCACTCGAGTTGACAAAACTTAATTAAATCACCCTTTTTCATCTT
>NC_143409.1:53886050-53943123 GCF_052110815.1 Crocodylus siamensis | reverse complement strand
GGAATAAAGAAATGCAGCATGCCTTTGATCTGCTTAAAGCAGCATTAACCCAGCCCCCTGCCCTGGCCATCCCAAACAGTAAAAAGCCATATCGACTGTATGTTCATGAGAATCGAGGGGTTGCATCAGGGGTGCTGACACAGCCATTGGGCCCGACCTGGAGACCCGTGGGATATTATTCAAGGGTTCTAGATCCAGTTGCACTCGGGTGGCCAGCCTGTCTTCGGGCTGTGGCAGCCACAGCAGTGGTTGTTGAAGAAGCCCAGAAGATAGTCATGGGTGCGGATATGGAAATACTCACTCCTCATGGAGTTCCCCAGATCCTAGGGACTGAAGGGAGGGAAATTTCTTAACCCCTCCAGACAATAACGGTATGAGATATTTTTGCTCTCTAATCCAGGACTTACTTTCAAACATACTACAGCCTTGAACCCTGCAACCTTGCTGCCGGAGCCAGGGAAACCGAAGCATGACTGCCTTGAGGTCCTGAATCAGACCACGCAGGTGCGACCTGATCTTGCTGAGGACCCAATTGAAGACCCAGATGTTGAATACTTCGTAGACAGCTCCAGCTCTGTCATCGATGGGAAAAGACGAACAGGATGTGCAGTGGTAACCTTGGATAAGGTAGTATGGAGGGAGTCATTGCCGAGCTCATGGTCGGCACAGGCCGCGGAACTCACTGCGCTCACCCGAGCATTACAGCTGGGGACAGACCAGCGGGTTAATATATACACTGACTCTCACTATGCTTTTTCTACAGTCCATGCGCACGGACTATTGTGGAAAGAAAGGGGTTTCATTACTGCCTCTGGGAATAAGATTGCTAATGGCCCCCAGATTATCAAACTACTAGAGGCACTCCACCAGCCTAAAGAGGTAGCAGTCATTCATGTGCGGGCCCATGGGAAGGCTGCTGAGAAAAAGCATAAGCTTGGAAATACAAAGGCTGATGCAGCAGCAAAGGAAGCTGCATTTATTGGGGGAGAAGCAGAAGAGGTATCCAAGCAGGCCATGTCCCATGCCATATGGCCATACGTTCAGGATTTAGTCCGACAGTATTCCCCTGAAGAAGATAAATTTGCACAGAAAGCTTGTGCAGAAAAGAACTCCCAGGGGTGGTGGATAGTACCAGGAGGGAAAGTCATGATACCCAGGCCATTGCTTCGGGAGGTGCTGCAACAGCTCCATGCAAGAACCCATATGGGAGGCTTGGCTATGGGTGATCTAGTGATCCGCCAAGCAGTAGCCCCAGGGCTATATGTAGAAGCTCAGCGCATTGCTACCAAGTGCATCACATGCCAGAAAGTAAACCCTCGAAGGAAACCCCCTGTGCCAATGGGAGGTAGACCCTGGGCAGCGTACCCTGGACAGGCATGGCAGATTGATTTTGCCGAGCTCCCACGGTCCGGACATCACGGGTTTTTACTTGTCCTGGTAGACCAGCTCTGTGGTTGGGTCGAGGCCTGGCCCACCAGGACTGCCACTGCAGCTACAGTAGTGAAGTATTTGTTACAGGAGATCATTCCCTGGTATTCCCTGCCTGAGTCCATCGAGTCGGATCAAGGACAACACTTTGTGGGAAAAGTGGTTCAAGAAGTCGCACAAGCTCTCAAGGTTACTTGGAAACTACACACACCATGGAGACCACAGAGTTCAGGACAAGTGGAACGCATGAATAGGACTTTAAAGACTTTGCTCACCAAAATCTGTATTGAAACACGCCTTAAGTGGCCTCAAGCATTGCCGCTAGCTCTTACTTGCATTCGAGACACTCCCCGACGGGGCCTCAAATTGACCCCATATGAAATTATGTTTGGCAAGCCACCTCGAGTCTTACCCCCTGGGATGCGAGAGAATGTAACTTTCAAATTAGGTAATAGTGAGATTCATATGTATGTTATTGCCTTGCAGTCTGTCTTGTTTTCTCTTCACAGGTATGCGTCTTGGAAGTAATTACTAACCAGACTACCACTGCTCTCGAGTTGCTGGCTCGACAAAGTTCCCAGATGAGGGAAGCCATATACCAAAATCGAATGGCTCTAGACTATTTACTCGCAGAGGATGGCGGAGTCTGTGGAAAGTTCAACCTTTCTAATTGTTGCCTCCAAATAGACGACAACGGAAAAGCGGTCTTAGAGATTGCCAAAGAGATTAGGAAAATAGCCCATGTACCGATACAAACGTGGGAACCCACATGGAGTAAAGACTGGTGGTTTCAATTATTTGGAGGACCCTGGTGGAAAAAAGTAGGATTTGTGCTTTTGTGTGCTCTGACTGGTTTAATTTTTATCCCTTGCCTTATTCCTTGTCTCACTAGATTGATAAACACTACAGTAGAAGGAATGCAGGTCGCAGCAGTTCCTTTGAAAGCACAGACTGTAGCAAAAGTCATGGTCCTCAGAAAAATTCCTCATAATTATCTTGATATGCCCAAATGAAGTAAAGATCAGAAAGCATCTTGAGGGGGGATATTGTTAGAAATATTATTAAAAATGCATTATCAATAAGTCTTGTTAAAACAGTGCAGCTGTCAGCCCTCCCTGGTGAGAGAACTGGGAGAGCTACTGAGAGCTCTTTGTATTAAGGTATCCCTCTCTCTTTGTTTTGCAAAGTTACTATCTCTTTGTTACAGTAAAGCATATACTCCTCAGCTTTTCTCATGCAGATAAGAGTAAATTGCAATTCTAGCCTTGAAGCAAGGAAAATTCAAACTCTTGTAACCTCAAATATTTTCTACCCATGCGCAATGAATTAATACATATAAGCCTATCCGCCCCGCATACTTAAGTAGTTAATTATAATACACATGCGACGCATGATTTGACGTATTCACATACATGTTTCTATGAATCGGAAATGAGTTGTAAGAGTTCCTCCTTCTGCACACGTGGTCAGGAGAGAGGGGATAAAGCCAGCTGGGCAGTTTCCCTCGGGGGCAGCAGAGTGTTTGATCTTTTGTCTCTCTCTCTGACCCTATTTGCAAATATATACCTTTTGTGTTGCTAATAGAGTGTGTCTGTGGCTGAAGGTTTTTTTCGCCTCCCGAGAAATGAACCGTGATTTTTACATCATATGCATCAGAAGGAGATAAAAGGCAGGCAGAAAAAACGCTCGCTCGTCCACCCATCACCCGCAGATCAAGAAAGAAGCACCAGCAACAGAGACACGCGCCGACAATGCAGGATCCAGGGGTGGTGATCTCTCTCTCTCTCTCTCTCTCTCTTTTTCTCTCTCTCTTTCTCTTCTTTTCTCTTTTTCTCTCAAGTTCTTCTTTCTTCTGCATGCCTCATGTGAATGTTTTCCAGGAATAAATCTTGACCAGGGGTTTTATTGTTGTTATGAAGTTAACCAAAATAAAGCAGCAAGTTGTTTATTCTGAGAGTGTTTGTCTAACCACGCTGCACAGAGGATTGTAAAAGCACCTCCCCCTTCACCCACTGAGCGGGACGGGACATTTTAATTGGCGTCACGAACAGGATCCTCTGTGTGCAGCGGCTGGTGGTTAGTAATCAGGGGATATTAGCCTGAGTGCTAAGAAAGGAGGACTGATTTTCGACTGAGTTCGAAACCTCTGGCAGGAAGGTCATGGCACCCCGGGAAAGGCCCGACCTGAACTGCTCCCCTCTTCTGGAACTGCTGAAAGAATATAAGGCAAGTCCAGCTCCAGCTGGCACCGGTGGGCTGAGGAGAATTGGCAATCCCCAGACACTGGGGCTGAACGAATAAAAGCCTTGGCCAAGGAACAGAAACAGAGGCGAGGAAAAGGAAAGGCTTTAGTTTGTGGGGTGCTGGGAGCAGCTTTGTTAGCCGCCCAGAAGGACAGGCTTGTTGTAAAACAAGCAGAAAGGGAGGTGACTGAATCCTTGCAGGAGTTAGTGAGAAACCTGCAAGCTGAGCTGGCAGCAGAGAAGGAGAAATGTAGCCAAGCTGAGGTAGCCTTAGCAGCTGAGAGATTGACAGTTGGAAAGTTACAGTGCAATCTTAAAGAAGCTTTTGAAAGGGAGAAGGAGCCGAGAGTGTCATTAACCCAACAATGCAGAGAATATTCAGTAGCGAGTGAAGTAATCCCTCTTCATCCTTGGGACGAAGTGGATGAGACTAGGGTTGAATCAGATATGGATAAAAAACTTCGTCCCCTCATAAAGACGGAGACTCAATATGAGGAAGGGGATGAGGAAATACCACCTGCTGTCACTACTACACAAATTCCTTGTAGTGCAACAGAATTAGCTAAGCTGCAGGAGAAACATAGTAGATTGGCTAAAGAATCTGAGACAGAATATGTATGGAGGGTTTCTTTGACCGGGGGAGATAGGATTAGACTGTCAGAGGAAGAGGCTCAGGGGTATTGGGGACCTGGAGTGTTTCTAACAGTCAGTGACGGACGTGAACCATGGTCCTTGACCCAAAGGGCAGCATATTGGGCTGGTGGTCTTGATCCCCTAGAGCGAGGGGACCCCCTTGCCATTCCCACACCTGGAATTAATCAGCTTACTGAAAGCATTCAAAAGGGCGCATGCCTTCAATTAATGCACAATCGGCGCTTGATACCCCGACATCCTTCGCCTATGTTGATGTTTGCTGACCCTGATCGATTAACCCCTTTGATCAGGGGACTGCCTGATTCTTTAAAATTGTATGCTGTACAGCTCCAGGACCGTCTTAGAGTAGTAACACCAGGGGGTTGTAAAGTGGGACCTCATCTCACCTGGGGAGAGGTGGCCCAAGAATTGATTAATTATGGTCGGAGAATGGGAATAACGGACAAGGAATCAAAAAGGCAGACAGTCTTTCGTAGGGCTGAGCTTCACGCTCAACCCCCTCTCCCTCGCTTCCCTTTAAAGATTTCACGTAACCAATTATGGAGTGAAGGGATGGAGAAAGGGATTCCTAAACAGTTAATGGATAGGTTGCCACTCCCAAATTTACAGTTATTAGTAATAATGTGGCAAGTAGAAAAAAAGCCCCCGCCTAGAGAAGGATTACCTCTTACCAGACCTAATTTTGAAGGAGTGGTTGCTCCCTCAACCCCTCCCAAAAAAGCCACTCAGGGCAATCATTCCCCTTCCCACCAGGGAAACCCTTTCAGCCATCCCCAGTAGGTGAGCCGGGGGATGGCTCGTGGGTATACCTTACAAGGCTCACAGAAAATAAAAAAGGGGACCTTTTAGTAACCTTCCCCTTGGGTCCTTACAAAACCCCAGTTACCTTTCTCATAGATACAGAAGCTCAAATGTCAGCATTAAGCAAAGATACAGCAGATCCAAGTGGAATTATATTAGATAAAAAATACATACAGGTTCCAGATGTTTTTGGGAATTCTAAGCCCCAACCCACTGCCCGAGTAAAATGTTGGTTGCCTGGTGATGCAACTCCAACAAATACTATTAGGATTGTAGGCACCCTTCCCACCAACATCTTAGGATTAGATCTATTAAAGGGAAAGGCCTGGACAGATTCTCAGGGACAAGAGTGGAAGTTTGGCTCCCCAGCCCCTCTAATTAGACTTTTCCAGACTGCACCACCACTTCCCCCCTCCAAAATAGTAAATGTAAAACCTTATTCCTTACCCCTCGGGGCAAAGGAAGGGATTTCTCCAGTCATTAAAGAATTATTGAAGAATGGAGTGATTAGACAGACTCACTCTCCATATAATTCCCCTGTATGGCCAGTACGAAAACCAAATGGAAAATGGCGATTAACTATAGATTACCGACGCCTAAATGCTAACACTGGCCCTTTAACAGCGGCAGTGCCGAACACAGCTGAGCTAGTAGCTGTCATACAGGAACAGGCGCACCCGGTTTTAGCTACTATAGATGTGAAGGATATGTTTTTCATGGTACCCCTGCAGGAAAGTGATCAAAGCAAATTTGCCTTTACATGGAAAGGAATCCAATACACCTTTACCCGGCTGCCCCGAGGGTACCGTCATTCCCCTACTTTAGCTCATCATACATTAGCTCAGGAACTTGATAAAATTACTCCTGAGAACGGGGTAAAAATCTATCAGTACATTGATGACGTGCTAATCGGCGGTCACGATGTTGATGCTGTAGAAAAGACCCAAATTAAAATAATCAATTACTTAGAGAAATTAGGACTCAAAATCCCATCAGAAAAAAGGCAAGCCCCCTCCACAGAGGTAAAATTTTTAGGCATATGGTGGAAGGGAGGAGCAGCGTGTATTCCCCCAGAAACCTTAACTGTCTTAAAACAGATTAAAATCCCTGCAAATAAAGAGGAACTGCAGCATGCCCTTGGCCTGCTGATATTTTGGAGAAAGCATATCCCTGATTTTTCAATTATAGCTCGTCCTTTATATGACCTAACAAAGAAAAGGGTTATCTGGGATTGGACCCCTTTGCATGAGGAAGCTCTGAAGTTATTGATTTTTGAAGCAGGAGCATATCAGGCTCTGGGTCCAATACATCCAAGTGACCTGCTCCACATTGAATGGGGTTTTGCAATTCATGGAGCCTCAGTACATATGTGGCAGCGAGGGCCAGAAGGTCCAACACGCCCTATTGGATTTTATTCGCGTAGTTTCAAAGATGCTGAAAAGCGATATTCCACTTGGGAAAAAGGCCTTTTTGTAGTGTGCTTAGCCCTGCAGGAAGCAGAACGGACTATTCACCAACAGTCACTCATTTTACGGGGGCCCTTCAAAGTTTTAAAACCTGTAATAGCTGGCACACCACCTCCTGTTGGGGTGGCACAGCGAGAGACAGTTAGAAAGTGTGGAGGTGGAGGATTTCTCTCCCTCCTTTCCGCTGCTGCTGGGATCTGCCGGTTTCCTTTGACAGCAGGTGGGGCACAGCCACTTTCTTGCCCGTGTTGCAAAAGATTGCGGTCCGTTTCTTGGAGGCCACCAAAATCACAGACACACACTTATTAGCAGCACAAAAGGTGTGTTTGCAAATAGGGTCAGAGCAGAGTCAAAGACTCAGATTACTCCGAACCCCTGAGGAATTTTTGCCGGTTGTATTTATCCTTCTGGCACCGAGCAGGGGCAGTCTTCAGTGAGGGTTCAAAGCACCCTCTTCACATGTATCTGCCCCCTCCTCTGCTCATCAAGGAGACAGACAAATGAACCCCGGGTTTCAGCCATGCCCACAGCCTCCCTGGTACTAGGTTTGGCAGGTGGGCAGAGCCCTGGGCTCAAGGTCCAAGACCTGCAGCTGTTTTGGACACAGCTGCCTGCTGTGTAGGGTGGGGAGGGTCAGCGTGGGGGTGTTTCCAACCTCACTGGAAGTGGTGGCAGACAGCATCAGGGCCTGAGTGCCTACAGTGCGGGGGCTGCATTTCTTGCCCATTTCTGCATTTCCCGCGCAGCCATGGGAAGCCCCCCCAGGGTGGTGCAGGCCCCTCACCCGCATGGGGGATGGAGCGCTGCTGGGCGCGTGCTCCCAGGCCCTGGGGACGCCACACTCCTCCCTCCGGCTCCACGCTCAGGTCACCTAGAAAGTGAGTCCCAGGTTGTTCCCTGCTCAGACGGCTGCGACGTGCCAGGCAGGCGGGCGCGCAGCAGCCCCGGGGAGGGCGGCAGAGCCGCGCACACGAGCAGGAGCCCAGAGACGCGCTGCCTGTGCCAGCAGGACCCGCCTGCCTGGAGCTGAAGGGCTTCCCCACGCCTGAGAGCAAGGCCAGGCTGTCCCGGGAGAGACACAAAGTCTCCGGCAGCAGGGAGCAGGGCCCAGAGGTTGCCCCCTCTGCCCAGCAGCCCTTTCCCAGGAGGGCTGGGGTGACGGGGCCTAGCGTGGGCTCTCCCTGGGGTGGAGCGGGGCAGCCCTGGAGGGGCCGGCAGCGCCCTGGGGGTCGGGCCTGGGCTGGGCTCAGCTCCTGCCCTTGAGTCGCGCTGAGCAGGGACAACGTGCAGGGCAGGAGCCCCGGGTGCGCTGGCAAATCTGCTCCCGCTCTGCTGCCAGGTTGTGGGCGCCCCGCTCGGCCCCGTGTGCCCAGGGCGGAGGGACCTGGGGGTGCTGTGTGGTGTGACACAATAATGGCACAGAGCAGACGTGTGTGTGTCTGTGTTACAGAATAATCATACAGAGCTGAAGTGTGTGTCTGTTTTACACAATAATGATAAGGAGCACAGGGCTCTGTCTCTGTGTGTTACATAATGATACAGAGCAGAAGTGTGTGTGTGCACGTGTGTGTGTTGCACAGTAATAATATGGAACAGGAGTGTGTTTGCGTGTTTGTGTCTTGCAGAATCATGATACATAGCAGAAGTGTGTGACTGTGTGTGCATGATGAAATAATGATATGGACAAGAAGTGTGTGTGTGTGTTACAGAATAATAACAGCAGAAGTGTGTGTGTCTGTGTGTGTGTGTCTTACACAGTAATGATACGGAACAGAAGTGTGTGTGTGTAGCAGAAGTGTGTGTGTGTGTTGCAGACTAATGATAAAGAGGACAAGTGTGTGTCTGTGCATTGGTAGAAGATTTATACTGAGCTGAAGTGTGTGTGTGCTTGCATGTGTCTTGCAGAATAATAATCCAGAGAAGTGTTTGTGTGTTTGTGTTACAGAATGATGCAAAGCAGAAGCTTGTGTGTGGGTTCCAAAATAATGATACAGGACACAAGTGTGTGTGTGCATGTGTCTGTTGCAGAATAATGATATAGAGCAGCAGGGTTTGTGCATGTTTGTGTTATAGCAGGATACAGAGCAGAAGTGTGTGTGTGTTTACACGTGTTTGTGTTACAGAAAATAATATGAAGCAGAAGTGTGTGTGTTACACAATGATACAGAGCAGAAGTTTGTGTGTTTTACAGAATAATGATGCAGAACAGATGAGTGTATGTGTGTGTTACAAAATTATAGGGGGCAGATGCGTGTGTCTGTGCCTTGCAGAAAAATGATACAGAGCAGATATGTGTGTGTGTTACAGACTAATGATACGTGTGTGTGTGTTCACGTGCTCGTGTTCATTACAGAATAATGATACAGAGCAGAAGTGTGTGTGTGTGTGTGTGTGTTGCAGAAGAATGACACAGAGCAGATGTGCGCGTGTGTTACAGAATAATCATACAGAGCTGAAGTGTGTGTCTGTTTTACACAATAATGATAAGCACACAGGGTGTGTCTTGTTACATAATAATGATATGGAATAGAAGTGTGTGTGTGCGCACACTTGTGTGTCATGGAGTAATGATACAGAGCAGAAATTTGTGTATGTTACAGAAGAACGATACAGAGCAGAAGTATGTGTGTGTGACACAACCATGATACAAAGCATGTGTGTGTGTGTGTTACACAATAATGACAGGCAATAGAAGTGTGTGTCCATGTATGTGTGTTAAAGTGTTGCCCGGTGGGGTCAGGCCAACGCTCAGGATCTCTATATCGTGCTGTTAGACAGGAGGGTGTGTTGTACAATTGCACTTGCACACATACAAAACTCAATTAGGTGCATACACACATGCTAGGTGCATACACCCCCACCACCAACTCAGGCACACGCACATCCCAAATTACCAGCCTAGGCGCATGCATACCTATCACCAATTCAGCACATACATGTGGTAATGATAATGACATGAAATCATACACAGTACACATACAGACACATATACACACAGGTTAAACACTGACTCAGGTGACAGTGTGTGTGTGTTGGTGCCTGTGGTACCTGTGCTTGGGATGCTTGGTAACTAAAGAGCAAGTGGCAAAGATCAGGGGAAAAGGCAGTGGTGTCGAGGCAATGGCAGTGGCAGGGATCAGGGGAAAAGGCAGTGGGGCCGAGGCAATGGCAGTGGCCCTTATGAGCTGACAAGGGGGCTCCCCTTCTGACCTCGCCGTGATGTCACTCCCTGACTACCTCCCTGGCCCCAGGCACCCGAGGGTGGGCAGTTGCCAAGAAAGAGGGGGAGGAGGGAGGTTGCTGTATCTTTGCTCCGCCAACCTGGCAACTTTGCCAGGATGGATTTTCTTGTCGAATTCATCCTGGTTTTTCTGTTATCTCAAGTGGTCTTTTGGTTTCTGGATTCACCGGTAGGTGTGTGTGGGGGGGCCGAAGGGAGGGGGCTTCTGGGCTTTGCTGGTTGCCTCCTCCTCTGCTTCTCGCTCCATGTGTCAGGATGTTCTTAAACCTCTTCTCGAGGCGGGGAAACGCCACGTGTCTGGGTCACTGAAGGCAGTTTCCGTGAGCGTTCCTGGGGACAACTGTTCCCCGGCGTGGTTTAGTACCCGCCTCGGTGCTGGGGCTTAGAGCCCACTTTATGGAAACGGGAGGCTCCTCCGTAGCTTGCGTCTGCGGCTGCTTATGGTTCTGGGCTGCCTCGCGAATTTAGACTCGAATTGCCCTGGATCATGAAACATTTCTTTAAAAAAAAACCCCAAACAAAACAAAACCTTTTTTAGAGGCGTTGGGTGTTGGCTGCAACCGAGGCCGGGGATGGTGCCTGGGCTGTGCCAATGCTCCCGCTGGGACGACAGCCGGGCTCCTGGCTAGGGGGTCTTGTCCCCCTGCTCAGGGTCCCCAGGGCAGGGACATCCGCGTGGGGATGGTGGGGACCAGGGAGCTGCCCTCTAACCCGCTGCTCTCTGCGTGTGCAGGGCGTTCGTCGGAGGCTGAGGAGGCTGGGGCAGATCCTGGGAAGAGTCAAGCTGGGAGGTGAGTAGCCTCGGGCCCGGCCTGGGGCAGGGGCAGGAGAGAGCACAGCCCCCTGCCTCCTGCCAGCCCATGGGGGCCACGGAGGAGCAGCCGGCCCCGCTCGCAGGCTGGGGGTGCCAGCTGGGGAGGGGCAGAGCCTCCCCAGGCCCACGCCAGCTCCTTCCTCTCTCCCTTACAGCAGCTTGCAGACACGCGGAGGAGACGCCGCCACCCCGGTGCCCACAGTAAGCCCTGCCCCACGCCCCCTGCAGCCCCCCGGGGCCCGAGGGGCCCCTTTGTGCCGGGGTGGGGCTGGCTCAGGAAAGGGAGGCGGGCCGGGGGCAATGCAGCCATATGAGATGCCCTCCTCCTTGTCCTGCAGCTGCCCCATGCCTGGGGACAGGCTCAGCCTCGAGCACACGCTGCAGCTGGTGGAAAGGAGGCTCCAGCACGTGAGCTGGCACCTGATGAGCGACCTGATCCCGTAAGGGCTGAGTGGGGAAGGGGTGGGGGTGTCTCTGGGGGGCCCTGTGGCCTGTTCCCAGAGGGCACCTGGACGCCATGTTTGCTGTGGTCTTTGGGAGGACACGGCCCAGCCCCACGTCCCCTAGGGTCTGCACCATGTGGGGTGGGGAGGAGTGGATGTGCCCTGCCCCCGTCTCATCTCTGCCCCCCGTCTCCTCTCTGCCACAGGCCCAGACCTGCGAGTCCGGCATCATCCTGGATCTCCGAGGAGCCCGAGGAAATGGAGGACCCTGACGCTGCCTTCATGCAACCTCCCAGCCATGCTGCCGTGGGGGATGCCGTCATGGGGCTGCTGCTGTTGGCCGGCCTAAGGGAGACCCTTGGGGTTTTGGAGGAGGATGGCGTGGCTCTCTCTGGCCCAGCCTGGCACCCCCCGAAGTCCCCACCAGGACAGGCAGATGAGCCGGCGGTTGCCCAGCATCTGGGCTACCACGTCTGGAGCCTGCAGCTGCAGTGCCGGCAGGGCCTCCCCAGCCCAGATGCCAAGTCACTGGCCCGCCTGATCCCCCCGGTGCCGCTCCAGCGCCCCCGTCCCACGTACGCCGAGACACCCCGGCTCCAGAAAAGCATCTCCCGCACCCCTCGGGATTCCCACGCAGCCCTGCAGGTCTCGCACCCGCTGCCCGCTCTGCCTGAGGAGCCGCCATGGCGTGAGCAGGCCGAGGCCCTGAAGACAGAGGAGCCTGGATCCGACCCACAGGATAAGGCCGTGCGGCCTCTGGGATTGGACCCCCAGGAGCCCTGTGTCTGCCTCCCCAAGCCCTTGCCCTGCCGGGCCCCGAGGCTCATGAGCCCCCCTGAGGCCGCCCTCAGCCAGCCCGCGCCCCACGCTGACGCCCGTCTGCAGCCTCCTTTGCAGCAGGGGAGCCCGGAGACACGGCCTCCGCCGGCCAGCGGGTGCCAGGGGACGGCTCCGTGTGGGACAGAGACTCCCTCAGCCGCCCAGGCCCATCCTCGGGGGAAGCCTTGCAGCGCGGCTGAGCCAGAGAAGGGCCCGGAGCACCGCCACCATGCCCCGAAGCCCTGCCAGCCCCCGGGCTGCGTCAGCCTGCGGTGGAAGGTGCACGTCCTGGCCCCAGAGCCGCCGGGCAAGCAGGATCCTGCAGACACCACCGTGTTGCCCGGGGAAGCCAGCACCAAGGTCCCAGACCCGTCTGAGGATGTTTGTGCTTCCCAGGAGGCGTCGGAGCGGCACCTCGTGGGGAAGCGGCTGCAGGAGGTGCCCGAGGAGCCAGGCCCGGCCTCTTGCCGAATGCCCGCAGGGGCAGAGACTGACCCAGGAAAGGAGCTCTCCCACCCATGGGGCACCACCAGTGACGGTGCAATGAGCAGCGTCTGCCTCCTTCCCACCGGGGTGCGAGGCCGCCGTGGAGGAAGGGAGCGGTGCAGCCTGGAGCAGTCCGGGAAAGGCACCCAGCTGCCCCCCGCCTGGCACCCCAGAGGGCAGAGGGGGGCACCCAGCTGGCAGCCAGGGGCAGCTGGGAGCTGGGAGCTGCATGAGGCTGGTGGGGAGGCGCCTGACCTCCCCTGCGCCTGTGGCCTGGAGGGGAAGCCCGGGCGTGCGGTCTGGCCAGGAGACTCTGGGCAGCTTGGTGCCAGCTGCAGCCTGAAGGAGCTCCAGGGGCTGCTCTGGAAGATGACGAGGGTCACGGCAAGAAGCCCCAAGGCCTCAACAAGCTCCCAGGATGGTGCAGGAAAGGGCCTCCAGCAGAGCAGCATTCAGACCAGCTGGGAACGGGATCAACTGGTCTCCCAGCTGCCCCTAGGCTCAGAGACATCCCCGGGGACTGAAGTCCCATTATCCCAGACCTCTGCGCCTGCATGGAGGCACCCACCAGCCTCTGCGCTGCCCCCCAAGCCAATCCACAAGCCTGGTGGGGAAAGCAGGATGGGGCCCAGTCAGGGGAGACCCCCTGGCTCCAGCCAGCCCCAGCAGGGAAAAGCAACCCGTGCTAGCAGCTCGAGGGCTGCGGCAAGAGAAAGCCTAGCCGGCACCCCTGGAGACACCAACTGGCTCCCCAGGGAGCGGGGGCGGGGTGCAGGGCCAGGCCCTGGGCCGTGGAAGGAGGGGGGGACCAAGCAGTGCCCCGTGGGGGCAGCCAGGCCTGGAGCCAGGCCAGACACTGTAGAGCCCCCCGACCTGGCGCAGCTCCTGGGCTCCATCCTGACCTCTCTCAGCGCCCACGACCTGCAGCTCCCGTTGGTTGCTGACCTGCTGAAGAAGCAGTGCCCGCAGGGTGTCAGTGCCATTTGCCCGCACCAGGCCCTGTGCCAGCCTGTGCCAGCTGCCTTCTCCACCCAGGGGGACGTCCAGGCTCGGGGCCAGGTCAGCGCCCATCACATGAGCCTGAGCTACAGGCTGGGTGCCCCCGGCGGGCCAGCTCGGGAGGGGCCGCCCACAGGGGGCTCCCGGGGGACACGGCAGGGGGTGAAGGTTCAGGCGAAGGCAGGGACACCTGAGCAGGGGGTGGACGATGCCACCAACGCCTGGCTCCGCACATCCCAAGCCCCGGATGGGCTGTGTCAAGTGCGTAGCAAGAAGCAGCAGAGGAAGGCAGGTGGCTCTTTGGGCCCCGGCAGCTTCCGGGGACCCCTTGAAGCGCCTCAGCGCCCAGCTCCAGGGGACCCCTTGGGGCCTTCCAGTCTGGACCAGAAGCACCTGGAGAGAGGGAGCAAGAGGCAGGACGGGAGGCTGTGGAGAGCTCCCCACGAACGACCCCAAACTGTGTCTGTCAGCACCAGCACCACACATTTCCCCCAGCACATGGATGGACCCGCTTGTGTCCAGGCCGCCAAAGAAAAGAAACCCCAGATCAGGACCCCATCGGTGCCCAGAGAAAAGGTCCCTCTGTGCCGCCGCTTCCTGAGGTGCCTCCAACGCACCTTCTCCAAGCTGCGCCTCACCATGAAGGCCCGGCTGTCCCGGGATCCACGGAACAAGGTCCCCAACGTCAGGTTCAAAAAGCCTCCCATGAGCCGTCAGGCCTCCAAGGTGGCGCCCCATTGATACCGCCCCGTCCCCACCTGCCTGCTGGGAGGGACACCCAGGGATCCACCTTCTCCCGGGGCTCAGGCAGGTGGTCACCCTCCTGGTCTGCTTCTAGGCCGCTGTTGTCTCTCCCCATCGGCATCACTAACGGGCACCCACCGACTCCCCACAGTTGGCATCGGGAAGCGGTGGTATACTTCCCATCCCACCCTGGATTTCCACCATCTCTAGGTCCTTCCCATGGGAACAGCATGGAGAGAGAGAGAGCATTTGGCATCTGCCTTTCATCCTCTTCACCGTGGGGACATCGTACAACACCTTCGTGGATACAGGCTCCAGACCTCCAGCATGGCAGGGCTCCGGCACTGTGCCCTGACTCTGTCGGCAGTGGATTGATAACGACGTGTGCTTCCATATATTTCGGATGTGATGTTTTTCCCCGTCCCTCTTAGTAAAGGTTGTTCTTGATGAATGTGCTCTGGGTGTTTTTCTTGCCCCCGTTTCCCCATGGATGAGGTCAGACAGAGGATTCCCTTCTTTCGTGGTTGCTGATTTCTGGGAAGTCATGAAGGGTGCAGAGAAAGGGAGGAGGGACCTAGCCATGAGAGCCTGAAGTCAGTCAGACGGCTGGGTTCGAGACGAAATAAGATTGTGTGTGTGTGTGTCTCTTCTATATTTGGAAAGCTTATGCTCTCTCTCTATGCATATTTGTCTTATTTAATTAGTTTAATTTAATTTATAAAGGTGCAACTCTACCTTGCTTTATTACTGAAGGACTCAATGGCCCATTGTTCTTCACTTCACAGGTGTACGGTGCTAACCTTTCTCTCTCCTTCTTAATGCTCTTGACTGATGAAGCTAACCTTTCTTAGGGGGAAATTTGTTCTCTGCAACTTCACTTTCTTCTCCTATTTCATAACTCTTTAGCCATTGTGAAGATCAGAGGACCTCTTTCTTCAAGAGTGGGTGACCTGGGAAATGCCACACTCTGTGTATCAGAACCGGACTAATGTATCTATGCTAGATTTCTCGACAGCCTTTTCACCACCTCCTGCCATTGTGGATCTGGGGTGAAAATAACAGTGCTGGGGGCGGGTGGGGAGGACAGGGGAGAGGGGTGTGTATGTGTGTGTGTGTGTGTGTGTGTGTGTGTGAAGGTCTACTCTAGGAAGAAGGGGCTGATAAGGGTCTGTCCTTCACCCGGTAACATCAATATCCCTGAATTTGAAGTAGGACTGGGGGATTTTCACTGCCCCTGAAATCTGCTGGTGGAAGTGATTTAGCTGAAGGGACACAAGGGGGTGCTAGACCACCACATAAAATACATGGCCAATGCAATAGGCAGATAACTGTCAAGAGGCAGGGATTCCCATGGGTGATAGCTTCTGTTGCACTGCCTGCATGGTTGGGATTGATTTAGACCAGCTTACGTTCAGGGCATTCATTCTTCAGGAAAGTAAGGGTCAAGTATTTGAAGGATTTATTTGTTTGAAGAGGGAAGTGAGAGACTTCAGTTGAGAGACATTTGATACTTACGCTAATGGCAGCCAACAAGTAGCTAACTTACTGTGAAAGGATGGTAAATTCTAAAATATTGTAATGAACTGAATCTCAGTTGGTGCCAGGTAAGTGTAAATGGGAATGATATTTAGGAGAACGGGACAGGGGCTGTGAAGAGAATAACAAGGTGACTGCAGGTAGCCGGCATGGATTCACCAAGGGCAAATGATGCCTTGACCAACATGATTCCTTCCATGATAAGGTGAGCCCCAGCCGTAGCCAACAAACCAGAGGCATGACATGGATGGGCACGCGCCACACCCCGAGGGTCCCCTTGGGCTCTGCGGCCCCTCCATCGGGCACCTCAGAGACGGCCACCCAGACGGAGCCCCTGGCTCTGGGCTGCGGGGGCTGCCTGTCCCTTTTTCAGGCTCTGGGGCCTGGGAGCACGGCCCCCTCCCCTTGCGGGGTCTGCTCCCTACTGGGGTCTCTGGCGCGCCAGCGGGAGGAGCTCCAGGCCACAGTCCAGAGACTGCGTGCCATCAGGGACTGCGAGCAGGAGACAGACTCCTCCTGCCAGGCCCTTCTCCCCCGGGAGCCGCAGGGGAGAGCTCCGTCTCCCTCCAGGACTAAGGAGGACTCTGGGACCTCCCGCTCTGCCCAGTCAGGGGCATGGACCAAGGTGGTCAAGGGCCCCAAGGCCCACCGCACCAAGGCCCCCCGCTCGCCAGAGCTTAGCAACAGGTGCGCACCCCTTGCAGCCCCAGCAGAGCCTGCCCCAGTTGCCGGCTCCCGCAGGCAACCCAGGCCGACCGCAGCTACCCCCGCTCTCCCCAAGACAAAGCCAAAAGGTGTTTGTTGTGGGAGACTCCATCCTGCGGGGACCGAGGGGCAATCTGCCGCCCCGCCCCTTAGCCTGGGAAGTCTGCTGCTTCCCGGGGGCCCGCATCCAAGACATTGCGGAGAGGATCCCGCAGCTCCTCCAGCCCAGAGACCACTACTTGGCCCATGCTCCTTATTCCCGTGGGCAGCAATGACACGGCTCAGAGCACCCCCAGCCAGGTCATGAGGCACTACAGGGAGTTGGGAGTGGGCTTAGGGGTCTGGGAGCTCAGGTGGTGTTTTCGTCGATCCTCCCAGTCTCGGGCTTTGGGCTGAGGAGGGAGAGGAGGATCCACCCAGTGAAGCAAAGACTGCGGCGCTGGTGTCACCGGGAAGGCTTTGGTTTCCATGACCACAGCCCACTCTTTGGCCAGAGAGGCAGCAAGCCGCTGGGAAGAGATGGCCTCCACCTCGCTCCCCCGGAGATGAGGCTCTTCTCAGCCAGGCTGGCTGACCTGCTCCACCGGGCTTTAAACTAAGCCCGCCAGGGAATGGGGGGACTACTGTCACTGCTGTCCCACTGAGAGACCCTTGCCAAGCCAGCAGACCAAGGCACTTGAGGGAGCCCACCCCTGCCCCAGCCCTGGCACAATCTGTGGGCAAGGCAAGAGCCCCCAAGGGCACACTTGCCTGCCTGTACACTAATGCCAGGAGCCTGGGCAACAAGCAGGACGAGCTCGTCCTCCTGCTCAGTGCAAAGAAATATGATGTCACTGGGATAACGGAGACCTGGTGGGACTCCACCCATGACTGGACCACAGGTATAGAGGGCTATACCCCGTACAGGAGGGATCGTGTTGACAAAAGGGGCGGGGGTGTAGCTCTCTATGTGAAGGAAAGCTACATGTCCCTGCAAGCTGATGTTGGCGACTGGCATGGACAGCTAGAGACCCTCTGGGTAAAAGTTCATGGGGAATACGGCACAGGGGACACAATGGTGGGAGTCTACTACAGACCTTCCACTCAAAGTCCCGAGGTTGACCAGGCACTCACCCAGGAACTGACTGAGGCCGCTTGCTCCAGGACCTTGGTTGTCATGGGTGACTTCAATTACCCGGACATCTCGTGGGAAGATCACTCAGCAAAATCCGAGCAGTCGCAAAGCTTTCTCTCGTGCGTGGATGACCTCTACCTGACTCAAGAAGTCTATGGGCCAACGAGAGGCAAAGCGCTGCTCGACCTGGTACTGGCTACGGGGGATGACCCAATCGGTGACCTAGTGATCGATGGGAAGCTGGGTGACAGCGACCACGAGCTGATCACCTTCACCATCCGCCGTAAAGCTGGCAAGTCAGTCAGCAACACAGAAGTCCTTGACTTCAGAAAAGCCAACTTTGACAAGCTCAAGAGGCTAGTCGGTCAGGCCCTCAGGGACCATGACCCCAGGGAGATGGGAGTTCAAGAAGAGTGGTTGCTTCTCAAGGAAGCGATCCTCAGTGCACAAGCTAAATCTATTGCAACACGGAGGAAAGGCAGCAAGAAGGCACAGCAGCCCCCCTGGCTCTCCAGAGACCTAGCGGACCTACTGTGGCTAAAAAGGAAAGCCTACAAAGGATGGAGGACGGGATTCACCTCCAAGGAGGATTACTTCACGCTGGTCCGGTCCTGCAGGGACCAAACCAGGAAAGCCAAGGCTGCAACTGAACTCCAACTAGCTTCAGGCATCAAGGACAACAAAAAGTCCTTTTTCAGATATGCGGGGAACCGGAGGAAAAGCAAGGGCAATGTTGGACCCCTGCTAAACCAGATGGGGCAACTGACAACTGACGCCCAGGAAAAAGCCAACCTATTAAATAGGTACTTTGCGTCAGTCTTTCATCAGTCCCATGGGACGCCCATGCCTGCTATGGGACAGGGAGATCCGGGTGATGGGGATCCCCTACCCTCCATCAATGCTGACCTCGTGAAGGAACACCTTGAGAAGCTGGATACCTTCAAGTCAGCTGGCCCTGACAACCTGCACCCCAGGGTACTCAAGGAGCTGGCGAGCGTCATAGCCCAGCCCCTGGCACGGGTCTTTGAAAACTCCTGGCGCTCTGGTGTAGTGCCCGAAGACTGGAAGAAGGCCAATGTGGTGCCGATCTTCAAGAAAGGGAGGAGAGTGGATCCGGCTAACTACAGGCCCATTAGCCTGACTTCTATCCTGGGGAAGATCTTAGAAAAGTTTATTATGGAGGCCATCCTTGATGGACTGGCCCAGGCTAACATCCTAAGGGATAGCCAGCACGGGTTTGTTGCGGGTAGGTCTTGTTTGACCAATCTCATTTCCTTCTATGACCAGGTGACCTATCACCTGGACAAGGGAGAAGAGATTGATGTCATATATCTTGACTTCAAAAAAGCTTTGATCTGGTATCCCATGATCACCTCTTGGCCAAACTGGCCAGTTGTGGCCTTGGCTCCACCACGATCCGCTGGCTGGAAAATTGGCTCCGTGGTCGGACCCAGAGGGTTGTAATTGATGGCAGTCACTCATCGTGGTGCCCTGTGACCAGTGGGGTCCCTCAAGGCTCTGTCCTGGGACCCATACTGTTCAACATCTTCATTAACGATGTGGACATTGGAGTCAGGAGTGGACTGGCCAAGTTCGCCGATGACACCAAACTTTGGGGCCAAGCATCCACGCCAGAAGACAGGCAGGTGATCCAGGCTGACCTGGACAAGCTCAGCAAATGGGCAGACGAGAACCTGATGGTGTTTAACACCGAAAAATGCAAGGTTCTCCACCTTGGGAGGAAAAACCTGCAGCACCCTTATAGGCTCGGCAGTGCTACGTTGGATAGCACTACAGAAGAAAGAGACTTGGGGGTCATCATTGACCACAAGATGAACATGAGCCTGCAATGCGATGCTGCGGCTAGTAAAGCGACCAAAACGCTGGCTTGCATCCATAGATGCTTCTCGAGCAAATCCCGGGACGTCATTCTCCCCTTGTACTCGGCCTTGGTGAGGCCGCAGCTGGAGTACTGCGTCCAGTTTTGGGCTCCACAATTCAAAAAGGATGTGGAGAAGCTTGAGAGAGTCCAGAGGAGAGCCACGCGCATGATCAGAGGTCAGGAAAACAGATCTTACGATGACAGGCTGAGAGCCATGGGACTCTTTAGCCTGGAAAAGCGCAGGCTCAGGGGTGATCTGATGGCCACCTATAAGTTTATCAAGGGTGACCACCAGGATCTGGGGGAACGTCTGTTCACCAGAGCGCCCCAAGGGATGACGAGGTCAAACGGTCACAAACTCCTGCAAGACCGTTTCAGGCTGGACATAAGGAAGAATTTCTTTCACTGTCCGAGCCCCCAAGGTCTGGAACAGTCTGCCAGCGGAGGTGGTTCAAGCACCTACATTGAACACCTTCAAGAGTAAATTGGATGCTTATCTTGCTGGGATCCTATGACCCCAGCTGACTTCCTGCCCTTTGCAGGGCTCCTGGACACAGGGGTTCTTCATGCCCAGCATGAAACTCCTGAGTCCTGGGGATCATGGCTGTGGTCCCCAAGGCTCAGGGATGTGTGAAAGTCCATGTGGCATCTCTGTCTCGGCTGTGCCCCATGCGACTTTCTCACTAATGAGCTAACAAATGGAAACTAGAGACAAAAAAGTGCAACATGGTTACATAACTGGTGGGATCATCATGTGATCATCAGTGACTCATTGTCTAGTTGGGAGAAGGCACCTACACTGAACACCTTCAAGAGTAAATTGGATGCTTATCATATGGGATCCTATGACCCCAGCTGACTTCCTGCCCTTTGGGGGGGGCTGGACTCGATGATCTCCCGAGGTCCCTTCCAGCCCTAATGTCTATGAAATCTATGAAATCTATGAAAACCCCGCATGGTTCCCCTGGCCCCAGAGTGTCCCAATCCCGGGGATGCGATCGCCTGCACCGGGGCTCCACGCAAGTCGGCACTCTTGCCAGAGCTGAGGAACCCAGCGTAACTTAAGAATGTGCAGCTTGTATAGTCTGGAGTAAACATCGTTATCTCGAGCTAGGAAGTTGGGGGTGAGTCGTGATCCAACACACCCGGTGTTTACCACATTCCACTGTATTACAGCTATCTAGGTTCATAGTTCAGTCACGGTCACAGAGCAGGAGGCTACATGCCGCTTCACTGGCCTGCTATGGAATCAGCGTGCAAATCTCTTGCTATTAACAAAGCTCTTACTATTACACCCCTCACGCTGGTCACAACCAATGGACACGCGCTTGCCAGTGGTCTTTTGCAGACAGATGGATTTAGCAGCACCAAGGTTTTCCAGCAGGGACGACAGGGCATAGGCTGGAAGCTGGGTGAAACCTGGACCATGCCTTCCCTCCTAGCAATGTTCAGCACCCAGCCGCGTGTGTGTGTGTGTGTGTGGCCCGAACACCTGGGTTGTGTCTGTGCATGTATTATTGGTCTCTGTCAGAGTGGCAGAATAAGTGAACAAGGCTCCCCATGTCCCAGTCCCTTGTGAGTCTCTGGTATGAGCCAGAGCCTCTTTGCCCTGAATAATTAACCAATGATCACAGCCTGGTTCTCGCTTGCCACCTGTTGATGTAACTTATAATTCAGAAAGTATTGCTTTGTTGAAGGTTAATAACTAGGGCATCTGGCTTGCTCCTACTACGGCTCCAGCATCCCCTTGTACCCCAGCCAAACACCAACCAGGTGTTAATACAGAATTGATAGTTGTCTAGTATTCCTGTCTATGTCATATTAATTTCTCCACCTAAAATTAGTTTCTGTATCCTGTTCTCCTCCTGGTTACCTCCAGCTCACCTGGCCTTTACCAGTTTCTGCAGGAAAGCAGTCTGCCTCACCAGAGATAGGGTAGAGCAGCATCTTGAGTGACCGGCATCAGATAAGTATTTATTCTTTGGGAATTCAGTTTTATTTGCTTCCCAGCAATTTTTTTTTTTTATATATTTTCTTATTTCCCCCAGCTTCTTGCTTGGTGTCCTGTCATTTACCTGTCACATTCCCTGGGATTTTCATAAAAAAATAACCTCACAGTTAATCAGCACAGTCTGTGCCACTACTTATAATCTGTTAGGTACTTAAAGTCCAACTCCCTTCTTCCTCTGGAAGCCAAGAGCACCCTTTTCCCACTGTCTTAATCGTGTTTTTTCTTTTGGGTTTTTTTTTTTTTTAAATTAAATAAACCTGTAGTCCCAAAAGGAAGAACACAAATAAAGACCTTTCCTGCCTGTCCGGAGTCTTGTGGTTAGTTCATCCTTGCTTCTGGGTGCCAGGCTCTCAGGGCGCCATGCTCTGCCAAGCTCTTCTGCAGCCTCTGAGTATCTCCAAGCTCCAAGATTGGTACCCGATCTTTGCCCCGTTTCCAGGGTGAATCTGCAGAGCTTTAGGGAAAAGTTTCCACACTCTCCTGCTCCGTTTCCTCAGACAAACTTCCTGCCATGGTAGGTTCCTCCCAAAAATAGGGAAGTGGCAGTGCAGGGCACCAATCCAAACAACACTTCAGCTAGGAAGACATAATTCCAGCCTGAACAGCATTTCTTGTGTGTAAGTTTTCCCCAGGTTCTCCTTCTCTGAAGAGGCACCGGGAGCCTCCTCACAGTCCCTTCCTGCCGGACTCCTACGACTCTACAACCGAATAGCACTGAAGTCGGTCGGAGGAGCCGGCAGCCCCAAGCACTGCAGGGAGAGATGAAACTCTGGAATAGGGAGTCACCCCAGAGACCCCAGAAGTCCCAACCAGGGTCCCGTGCACACTGGGAAGTAGGTAACCCTCCCCTGCACCACGAAGAGCTCATATTGAGCAAGGAGGTAACCCCCCCAAGGAGAACTCCTAGAAGCTGCCCCCCCACCCTGGATTGCAGGGTGGGCGCTGCCCCACCATATCTGCTCCAGCGGTGTGGCCCATGCCACTGCCACTGCTCCCAGCACCACAGCTGGGGCTGGGGCTGGGGCTGGGGCTGAGGTGGCAGCTGTGACTGGCAACCCTGCCAGCCCCAGAGACTCCCAGCTGTCAAGGATCAAAGTCTTTGATTTGATGCCGATGGCAAAAGGTCAGGGGCTAACACAACAAACTCTGTATCCCTCTGTAATAACAGTGCTGCATATACACACCCTTGTCTGTGCCTCATCCAGATCACTCGAGCTCCCTACACAAGAAAAACTAACCTTGAATTGTATATAACCCAGTCAAAAAAAGATACCGTACCTATGGTAACGAGATAAGGGTTAACTTTAATGAAACTGTAAAATCAAAATAATGTATGCTCGCTCTCTTGTGACCAAACAGGCTCAGTACCTCCCAAGTAAAAAGCGAGCCCCACTCTTTCTTAAGGGATGAGCTGCCAACTTGAAATTCAAACAGACAAAGAAGACACAGTTGCCAACTTGTTAATTATTCATACGTGGTGTGTAGTAATTGGCCACTTTGCCAAGTATAACCTTGGGAGAACTTCCGCCCAAAGTGGAGAACCCCGCATGCGCCCAGGAAATAAAGTTAGTGAACAGGCCATTCACTGACAGCTCCCCGCCATCGATCTTCCTGGCGTACCCCCTGTTTCTGCCGGCTCGTTATCTTTCTTGTCAAGAGCTCTCGGAGGTCTACGGACCACGGTAACTTAAGTGCTTCGCTCGTAATCTGTATCCAGCAGTCTGTAACCTGAGTAGCAGAACATCTGCATGCTGTAACTGAATAAATCAACTCCTCTGCCTACGCTGCAACCATCAGTAGCATAAGTAAAATAAACTTTCTGTGTAACCAGCACACTTTAAGTCCTCTGACTCCTACTCGCCGTTAACACCCACCTGTCCTGTCATAAATCACCCTCGCGCCAAGCCGGTCGTGCTGACCCACACTCGCAGGTCAAGGGTGCACCGGTCTTTGGGCGAGACATCAGCAACCTCCACAGGTGGTTTTCTGCTGCTTTCCAGTTGACTACCTGTTATGGATTCCCCACCATTTTTACTGAGGGGGGTGGGGTTGGGGTGGAGGCTCTCAATTATACAAGGCTGGGTTGGAGAAGCTCTTTTGGGACACTCTTTCCTGCCTAAAAATTGCAGCTGAGAATGTGACAAATTAGAAAACACACCAGTGATTTCTCTCTCTCTCTCTTCCCCCTGTGCCACCCCACCAAAGAAATTCGGTTGTTTAGTTTTCCTGTGGGAATTTTTTCCCTTTTTCTCTCTTCCCCTCCCTGACTTTCTGCAGTCTGCACTCAGGGTGTATCTGGCACTGTGTTCTTGTAACATACAACCCAACTCAGGGTTACAAATGACAGTGGTTTTATTTCAGGTAGAAATGGTGTTCCCACTGGGTCTGTCTTCACTGCTTCTTTTTATTGTGTGACCCTAGTGACAGGGGGCATGCCCAGGCAAGGATCAGCCCCTGGCATACTGAGCATGTGTGCTCCACGCAGGGAGGTGCAGTTTTGGGTGTCTGTAATGGCGGGGTACAACGGTGGAGTTGCTGGTTCTGCAGGGTCTTTTGTCTTTCAAATGCTGTCTTGTCTCTGTTCCTGGGTGAGGTCTGTGGTTCCTGGATGAATCAATGCGAAGTGATGGCCTGGTCATTACAGGCCATTCAGTAGAGGCCTGCTACCATTGTATTTCAATCATTCCCAATCACTCTCATTCATCCGGGAAACAATTTACATGGGAGGGGCACATGAATCATACAGTTGAAACACAGGGGATGCCTGGGCAGAGGACACAAGATGGAGGCTTGACATACAAAATGGAAACTTGACATGACTCACGCTAACTTACATATATAGGCCTAAAACAGTAATCACACAATATAAAAGCAGTACAAACATAATCATTATCACTTATAAAACAGTGGGTATCGATACCAAAATAGCAGGGAACTTATTTGCAAAGAGGGGAGAGAAAAATAAAACTACCCAAAATAAAATGTTAAAGCGTGTCCTACATCTTAGCTTACTTATACTTATCTATAGGGAATAGAGGGGGAGAGAAAAAGTCAGAAATGGTTGGGGAAGGGAAGGAAATGCATTTTAAAATGAGTAAAAAAAAAAAGAAAAACTGTGGGGTTTGCTACAGGTGATGCTCCTGCTGGTACTGAAGGACCTCCCAGGTCAGGTTGGCCAGGACCGTGGGCTGGTTGGTCCCACTTCCTGGGATCATCAGGCGTCTTTTACCCAACAAATGCTAGCCCCTGCGGGTGTCCAAGGTATTGGTGGAGCCCTCGTCTCTCCTGCTCTGGGGCAGAAGACGGGTTTTACACCTTGGTGAGTTTTCTTCTCAAGGGAAACTGTCCCCAGGGTCACAGGTCTTTGTGGCAGTGCAGGGGAGGAGGGTTCAGGGGTGGATGTTATTGTGGCCCTTTTGGCTAAATGTCATTTTGTGCTCACCAGGGACTGGAGTCAGGGCCCAAGGGGCCTTCAACTTCTTTTTTGCTGTGTCTCACTGTGGCAACACCCTTTAAGCAGGATTATATTTGGGATTCTTGCATGAGTGAACATAACGTTAATGTGCAACCAGGGAAATGCAGCCCCAATGTCCTTGTGCACCAGCCCGCTATGTACTCACTGTGCAACTCCAGAAGGAAAAGGCAGAGCGCACACGTGCAGCAGGGGCTGGGGGGGCTGGCTGTGGGCAGTCCAGTCTGTGTGCAGTCCCATACTGCACCTGCACTGACCAGGGACCCTGCACACTCAGCCTGGGAGGGTCTGAGAGCGGTGACATGCTGAGCACCTGCCTTTGAATCTCAGGCTCCATCAGGTGTCTCGGGTGGGCACCCAAAGCTGGGGCACCCCCAGGCCTCAGTGGTTTCTGCAATTCTTGGGCAGCAGTTACTGCTTGACCCCAGCCTGTGCTCACCCAGGCCCAGCTCTTGGCTCAGCCCCGAGGAGCTTGGCCTGAGTCCTGATGTCGGTGATGCTGCAAACTCCTGTGTTACCATGAGCCCGGCTGAGAGGATTTTTATTTTAATTTTTTGTTTATTGCACCGCTCCTGGAAGCACTGCAATACCAGGCCGATGCATGGAGAGGATGGAGCAAGCTCCAGTTCCACCTCCCAACACCAAAAATCTACTCAATACCAATCTCCTATGGAGGACATGTTAGGGGCAACCCGCCTACGTGGTCACGGTGCTTCTCCTGCCTGGCGGAGAGCAGCCCAGACGGGCGCTTGTGCTGCCCGGGGAAAGGGCTCAGTCGGTGTCAGACACGTGAGCCCAGCAGAGACAACCCCCACCCTGACGTGGTGCTCGCAGCGTGCAAGGCACTGACCGGCGATATCGGTTGCTGCTGTTTTCTCCTGGGTAAGGACCAGGTTTCTGACAGGCCAGTCATGTTCCAGCTAGACTCTTCCACGATAACAATAGAGATCTCGGTGTGAAACAGCCCATCAGCATCCCGGGCGGTTTTCTCAGAGGTTGGTGGTAGCAGCTGCCCATGGTGACCTCTCCACTGAGCCTCGGGCTCTGGGCACCATCCACCCGATCGACACCCAGCCCGTGTCCCCCATCCTGGTCGCCAGCAGCAGAGATGTGGGGGCAGAGCCCATAGCTGGAGAAGAGCAGCAAGAGCCGGGGCTCGCTCTAGCTGGGTGGGGTGAATTGTTCAGAGCCACCTCTGGGATTTGGACATTCAATTCCCGAGCATTTCTAAAGGGGATTTGCCTTCCAGGTCCTTGGAGCTCTTGAAAACCCCCTTCCCATGATATATAACAAGAGCACAGACCTTCAGGAAAAACAATGAGGTAACAGCCTCTCGGGGAGTTTTCCCAGCTGTACAAAGCTACTGGCTGGCTGGGACGTCTCCTCCCTTCATGATCCACGTAGTGTGTGACACCAGTGACCATGTGAGCCACACGGCACCGTGACACATGCTCTAAGGCAAAGGTCTGGCGGGTGGCAGCACTGGGGACGTACCCCCAGCTTGTAGCGCCGTGACTCCTGCACCTGCCTTCTCAGTCCCAGCAGGGGCCTGTCAGCATTTCTCCTCTTCCCAAAGGAGACAAACCAGATCCACGCTCAGCCTGGCACTCCACACCCTCCGGTCGCTGCTCCGGTGAGACTCTGCCCTTCTGGACACGGATCCACACACGCACACCTCAGCGCCCTGGGTGGCAGCAGTGTATGCCGCAAAGTCATCTGCTGTGCTGCGTGGCAGTTGCTGCCATCCTTGCGCTGCCCCGCCACGGTCAGCGGTCAGGGCGCGTGCCCCAATCACACCGCCTTGGGGCAGGGCAGGTTGCACCCTCTGCCTACCACCAGAGTCTTGTTTCCTCTGGTTGCAACGACATCTCATGAGGTTCAACAAGGACAAGTGCAAAGTCCTGCACTTAGGATGGGACAATCCCATGCAGGCACTGGCAATGTGTAGAGGTACACGAGGGGGCACGTGCACCCCTAGATTGGCGGTGCACCCCCTGAGAGAAGCCGGCAGGCAGTCGCCACTCCCACCCCCCACCGCCCACACCGTCGGCAGCGTCAGTGGGTGGTCACCAATGACCGCTGGCCACCCCCTCCGCTCTGCCACCCCCGCCACCCCCACCGCTGCCACTGCCGCGGCTACCTGCAGGAGCTCCCCGCTCGCCGCCGCCACGTCGCTGCCACCGCCGCCTGCAGGCAGTCACCGTGCCCCCCACCTCCTTCTGTTCATCCCACTCCTGCCTGTCCTGGGCTTTTTCTGGGAACAGTTGTTTAGGCACACAGCTTGAACGGCAATTAGCTCTACTGTTAATTAGTTGCTATTGTCCCAGGAAGAAGTATGTACTCTTAGTGCTCTGCAGTACTGCAGCCCAGCCCGTCACTCCCCAGTCCGTATTTTTGCCTGTGGGTACCCATCCCCAGCGCAGGGCTGGCACTTGATTTTGCTGAATGTCACTGCAGGAGAGGGTCTGCCTCCGGGGCATGCAGCATTCACAGGCGGGGTCTACTGCTCTGATGCCCGGGCCCATATTCCCTCCCTTAAAGGATAATCATTTCTTTTCTAATACTTGGGATTTTTTGGTCTCTCTTCCTGGAACAGGGCTCTGGGGGCCAGGCAAGTGGGGGAACAACAGGATTAAATGCCCACACGTGACAGGACCAGAACACGCTGTCATGCTTGGCCCTGTTGTGCCCTCTTCATCCTACACCAGGCAAGAACAGCCCCTCGCCCAGCTCTCATCCGGCCCCGGGAAGTGCCAGTTCGTGTGGAGGAGATGTCTGAGGAGGAGCAGACCTTAGGTTTGGATCTGAGAAGATCTTTAATTAGGAAAACTGCCATCACACCTGCAGGGCTGCGTCCACACAAGACCTGCCGAAGGTGCCAGGCCAGCACAGTGCACGGGACGAGGGGGCCCGTGAGACGGCAGCCTGGACCCCCACAGAGGAGGCGCAGGCAGGCTCCTGGGGGCCCGGGCTGGAGCACAGACCTGCCAGCAATGGGACCCATCCCAGGGGCGTCGGGAACAGCTGCTACTCCCTCTGCACCTGGAGGCCGCAGCCAACGCCGTGGGGCAGACCAGCGCCTAGCTCCGTGGGCTGAGTGTGCGAGTCTATCGGCCCAGTGGTGTGACCAGCGGGAGGCACGTGCGAGTGAGCCCCAGGTTCAGGTTTAGAGGCGGCACCAGAATGGCAGCTCCTGGGGAGCCCACACTGCCGCAGCAGCAGCCACGGCGAAAGGGCACCGAGTGATGGTGGCGGCGGCTGCAGCAGCAAGGGCCTTTGACTCTCCTGAGAAGACAAGAAATGCACACACGTGTATGCATGCACATGCTCTCTCTCACGCACACATATGCAGACACTCTCTGGCATCTCTGCCCAGCCTGTAAAAGTTTTCAGTTTTGCCCCAGTGACACCGCAACGCCGTGAGGGGTTTGGGGCAAGGTCAGGATGGGATGGCAGTCCCTCCACCCCTCCCCATCTCTTCTCCTCAGTCGCATTGATGCTTCCTCCTGGTGACGGCATGCAGAACGATGATCCCCGGGACCAGGGCTGCCAGCACCCCCGGCAGGACAAGCCCCTTGGTGCGGCAGTGGGACAGTGCTGGGGCACCCGCACAGCTCAACACACGTGTAGGAGTTAGGTCAGCTTGGAAAGAAAAGCCGTGGAGGCAGCTGGAGGTCAGACTCCAAAGCACGTCGCCCAGGCCGGGCAGAGGCAGCATGGGGCCTCCCAGTTGCTCGGTCACCAAATCCCTGCCTACGCTGCTGATGTGTTCGGGGTCTGTAGAGCACACCCAGCGCGCACAGCGGCCGACACGAGCAGCACCGAGGTCAGGCCGGAGCACCGCACCCAGCACCCGCGAGGCAGCCGCAAGCGCAGGACGCACGGGAACAGCCGGCTGGAAAGCAAAGCATTTCCTTCTGCAGCCCAGCGATGTGGGCGCTCTGGGGGCTCCCTGCGAAGAGCAGCATTTCCATCACGGGGTAATGGAAACAGTCCTGGCCTGACAGCCCGCGTGAACCACAAAGCAGCCCTGGCAGGCCTTCAGCATGAGGACGTGGCTGAAATCTCTACAGCTACAGAGAGATGCCCGTGGAGGTGGTGGAGGCGGTCAATGCTGGTCATGACGTTGGCTGGAGAGAGAACTGGAGGGCAGCAAGCAGCAAGGGGGAGATTAAGATTATTTTTGGGGAAAAAATAGTATTAATTTTGTCACAATTTTTTCATGATTCATTTTTGCTTGCTCGCTTGTTTGCACCTTGACTGGTGCAGATCCTGGTGCGGGGCAGGGCTGCTCAGCTCGGCTGTGTCTGGTGCAGCTCCCACACTCAGACGCTCCAGGCAGAAGCTCAGGGTGCAGCAGCGGGTTGTAGCCAGGACAAGCAGGGTCTGTAACCCCCTGTGATGGGACAAGTGCCCTGCCAAGCACCCACCGAGACTTGTACCCAAAGGATGTGGGCAAGTTGGAGAGAGCAAATGGCTGTGGGCTAGGGGGGCAGGAGCTCTGAGGAGAGGCTGAGGGGACTGGGTTTACTGACTTTAGAAAGAAGAAGACTGAGAAGGGATTTGATAGCAGCTTTTATCTACCTGCAGGCTGGTTTCAAGGAGCACAACACTGGGCTTTGCTCAGTGGCCACAGGGGACAGAACAAGGAGCAATGGGCTCAAGGTGCAGCAAGGGAGGCTTAAGTTGGGTGTTAAGAAAACCATGGCAGCATGGTGAGGCCCTGGAGCAGAGTGCTGAGAAGAAGCCTTCATCACCTGCATCTTGGGTGAAAATTAGGAATTTCACCCCAGGTGGGATTTGAACCCACAATCCCTGGCTTAGAAAGCCAGGGCCTTATCCATTGGGCCACTGGGGATTCAAGGTGGGGGAGGGGCTTCCTTCTCAAAGGACAGTGGTCCCCGCCTGCGCCCACGTGCTCTCAAAACAACGGTGGACAACGAATGCTTTTCTTCCGGCGCTGCGTAAGGACGGCCATGTCCTGGGTGAGAGCACAGATCCCGCACGCCCAGCCTCCCGTGTCACACGGGGCTGGACCGGGGATGCTGACAGGCCGAGCACACGGGGTCAGACCGGGGTGTCGTGCACGGTGCCTCTTCCACCTGCAGCCTCCAGTGCTTGGGGTCGAGGAAGCTGGGATTCAGAGGCTGTCTGCTCCAGAAGCAGCTCCTGGGCGGCACCGCGCTGTCCTGGAGGGCGACGCGCTTCTCCTCCACCCCAGGCGCCAGGTTCCCCTCCTCTCGCTGGCCCCTGCTCCCGCTCGCCCACCTCTGCTGCTCACACGCTCCCTCTCTGCTCTCCTGCTCCTGCCACCTGGGGCCAAGCCGGCGGGTTGGCCAGCCGCTCCTCCACGCGGGTGCCCGGGTGCCCAGCAGGCCGGTGCCGTCGTACGTCTGGTGCTGGTGGAGACGGCGCGGTCAGAGGGGCTGGTCATCGGGGCGCCAGTCCTCACGCTGCGTCCCCGGTGGCACCTGGGGCCTCTCCCCCACGCACAGCTGCTGGACCTGCAGAGCAAGGACACCGAGGACACTCCCACACGTGTCACTGTGGCGCTGCTGCTATTGCACCACGATTTAGTACTTCCTCCTCCAAGTATTACATCACAGCGCAGTAACAACAGCCCGTAGTACGCCGGTACGTGTGGCACACTGTTATTTGAGCGGAGCGCTATACCAGGGGAGCACGTAGCTGGGGTGACGTAGCTGCTGGTTATGTGTAGACACGTGCAGGTGCTACATCACTAGTGTGTTGCTACAGCAACCCAGCATGACACGTAGACATGCCCGGTAACGGGACTGGAAGGGGTGCAGTGGAAAGGACTGTGTACGTGAAGGTCAGGGCGATTTGTGGGCAAAGGGGAAGGGGCGGAGGGAAGAGCTTCTTCCCTAGGGTCCCTGGCTGGGAAGGGTCAGGCCTTTCCTTGTAGGACTGTTACAGGGAAAGCAGAGGCCCGCTTCAAAGCTTGGACAGCTGGAGGAAGGGCATCCCTCGTTGCCTGGGGAGGCAGGGCGGAGGCTCTTTTTGAGAGACTGCAACCTCTCGGAGATAACGGGCACTATCCCCAGGGACCGGGCACCCCCCAGCCTTAGATCGGGGCTCGTGTGTGTCCAGGTGCCCAGGGACCGTGGTAAGTTATCCAGGCAGCCCCTGTCATGGGTGGCCACTGCACAAGCCCTGGGTAGCACCTGCCAGGGTTGCCCTGGGCCAACTCCCTCCCTTCTCCTCTGCACGCCAAGCACTTTGCTCCCATGGGGGCAGGCTCACGCCGCCCGGGGTCGGAGGGACTAGGGCTCCCACTCATCTGGGACACCGAGCTGGTGATGCCCCCAGTCTCTCCCCGGTATGTCTCATCAGAAAGGTGGGATGGGGCATCCCCCCACTGTGCCCCAAGCGTGCCCCTACTGAGACATCCCAGGTCATGCCACAATGAGCTGTTTGAGCAGGCCGAGGGGTGCCCACCCGCTATGCCCTGCTGCTGCTGACTGCAGCGATGCCCGCGCGCACGAGAGCCTGTTGCAGGGCTCTGCGCTCCCGCGGTGCCCCGGGCAGTCCCACACTCCTGCGCTGTGTGCGTCACTGCCTGGAGGGCTATTTCTGCCGGTGATACGAGGCCCTGACCCTGCAGCTGAGGTGGGGATCACCGGTGCCACCAGTGAGTTTCTCTGCACGTGACAGCAGGGGACAGTGAGGCCAGGCAGGGAGAGGAGAAGAGGGGAGGGCGCAAAGGGCATGGGAAGGGGGCCTGTGTGGGACCCCTAGAGCCAGGCCTGCAGCCAGGGTGGGCCCGTGCGGTGGCATGGGCACGGGTGCCCACAGGAGCCCCACCCCTCAAAGCCACCCTCCATGAGAGGGGCTTACCAGCTGGGCATGGCAGGTGGTCCTGGGGAGGTGGTGGGGAGGTGGTCTGGCTGCTTGCAGGTGCTGAGTGGCAGAGGCCCCCCACCTCCCCACGGCCGCTGACCCGTCCAGGGAGGAGCTGGAGCTGGAGCTGGAGCTGGAGCTGCCCCTGGGAGGTGTCCTCCCTGGCCTGTCCTCTGCCCTGGCTGT
The DNA here is from genome assembly GCF_052110815.1 of Crocodylus siamensis. NCBI lineage: Eukaryota > Metazoa > Chordata > Crocodylia > Crocodylidae > Crocodylus > Crocodylus siamensis. The sequence goes on along the minus strand of NC_143409.1, from coordinate 53,911,218 downwards.
GGGGAAGATGTCAACCCGGGCGCCAGCACTGGGTGAGGAAGCCACGGGCAGGGAGGACACTGGCCACGGGTGCTGCCGGCCTGAGGGCTCGTCTGGGTCTTCTCTGCAGGTCTGGGCTGCTGCGGGGGCTTTGGCAGACCTCCAGTGCTTGAATAAATATGCTGCCCATGGCCCGGGTCCCTGCGAGTGAGGATGCTGGGCAGCTCCTGCATGCAGGGCACGGTCCTGTGGGCTACTCTGGGCCCCTGTTGTGCTCCGTGACCGCCATTCACGGCAGCCGCGCAGCCTTCACTTTGACTCTGGACTGCCTCCCGGAGCGGTCGTGCCCGTGCTGTCCCACGGAGGCTGCCATCTCCTCCAAGGTAAGAGCATCGGCACACCTGCCCTGGCAGCACTGCTGCCGCACCTCGGCCTTGCCCCAAATCGCCAGGAGGTCAGTGGTCTCTTATGCTGCCCAGCTGGGGCCAAGGACCAAGTGTCCCGGGGCAGTGAAGCTGCCATGTCCATGGGGCTCCTCTGCCAGGGACGCCAGGCAGATGCCCCACGAGGTCCCCGGAGCAAGGCCAGGGCTGGCTCGAGTGCTGGAGCCAGAACGTACCCGCACCACAGGGGCACAATGCCCAGGGCCAGGGAGCAAGCACCAGAGCCTCCTTGCTTCAGCTGGGGCTGTGCAGCTCTGCTGCTGCCAGACAGGCCCGCCAGGAAACCCCCGAGAGCTGGAAGCGGGCAGAAGCTGGCCCCAGGGAGCTACAGCCAGGTGGGGGGCAGAGAAGCCGGCCTTGCCCCCGTTTGGAGGGAGTCTCAGCCAGGGTGCTCCAATGAGCATTAAACCTAGCCCCTGCTGGTGACTGTACATGGGCCAGGAGGCTGCTCGCATGCGCTGGGATTGCAGCCACCCTCCGCGTGTCATGTGGCAGTGTTCCCGTGCTTCCAAATGGTGCCGTGGCACTTTAACTAAAGCTTGTTCGACGTATTGAAACGTGGGGATGCTGATACGCGAGACACTCCAGGGGCTTTAATTTGGGTGGCTTTTGGGGCCACTTTAATTAAAGCACCTTTGCCCGCAACCTAGAGCATGTGTAAAAACTCCCTGTGTCTTCAGGTATTAGAAAAATGTGCATTACCCTTGCCTTGTATGGAGGTAAAGAAAGGGAAGGTACTGCTAGGATTTGAACCCAGGATCCCCAATGTAGAAGACAGGTGCTTTAACCAACTAAGCTACACAACCCACAAGTTGGGGGGGGGGGGGTTATCCCCCCATTGCACTCCTGTGAAGAGCACTGGTTTGCTTTGGGAACTGAGGCAGAAGCGTTTGGCACAGGCAAACAAAGTTGCGGGGGCAGACTGGCAGGGGAGGAGGCAAATTCTTCACAAGAAATGGCCAGATCCCGGGGCCTGGGGTTCACGTTTCTGTCTCCCAGCCCCAGGGAGCCAACACGACTGCACGGGTCCAACCTCTCGGCTGCACGCCCGCTCCCAGCAGGTCCCCGCCGGCTCCTTTGTGTCAGTGGCTCCCGCCGCACAGGCGCTGCCCAAGACGCACGTTCCTGGGTCCATTGTGCAAGGCCCGGGCAGAGACCGCAGGAGGCCACGCGTGCTCCTGGTCTCATCCCCCCGTCTGGCACAAATCCCAGGGCAGCACTTTCCTGGGACTCGATGGGAGAACAAGCGCCGGCTCCAACTTCACAGGAGTGTGACATCGTCACAAACGCACCGGGAGAGTCCGCGCCTGATTTGATACTTGGATAAAATGACACGCCTGGTTCAGCAACAAAGGTTCAACCCGGTCACGGAGGCAGCTGCGGGGTTAAGCCTCACTCAAGCGAGCCCCTGCAGGCAGTGGAGGCTGCTGGAGGCCGTGGCCTGAACGATGGCCCCTGGGGGCTTTCCAAGCTAGTTTCGGCAGTGGGGCTCCTCGGGGTGTCCTGCCTGGGGGTTTAGGAGCAGCTGGAGCTGGGGTTAGGGTTAGACAAGAGGCAAGGTTTGGAGGTGTCTTTCTGTTTGGGGATTGCAGGGACTGGTGGAGATGGGTGCAGGGCATCGGGTCGGGTTGGGAGACGTCACCACGTGTGAGGTCAGGTCCTCATGGTGGAGGTTTCCTTCTGCTCCAGGGCTGGCGGGGTGTCCCGGGATCTCCGTGCTGGGCATTGTGCTGGGCTTGGGGCGCTGCCCAGGTCAGCGGCTGTCACGGTGCCGCGCGAGGTCTTGTGGGGGCGATCTCTGAGCTGGGATTCGGGTGCGAGCTCGTGCGAGAGCAGAGAGAGGGAAAGGGTTAGAGCTGTCTTTCGCCATCAGACTGTGATGTCAAACGCTTTCTCTCGCTACAGGGGAGTTTCAGCAGCTAAAAATCCCCGGCTGGGCGTCGTGATGTTATTTTGGGGCCTAAGTCACTTCCTGCGACGACGCCGGGCCAGAGCCCTGGACCCAGGCGGTCGCTGTCGAGCGAGGGGGCAAGGCACCCCCCAGAGCAAGACCAGAGCAGGCCCCGCTGCCCGCTGGGCTAAGGGAGGCGGCAGCCCACCCTCTGCAGCCATTAAAAGCCAGACCCAGCCTCGGTCTCCTTGCCGGGCAAGGGTGATGGTTATTGCTCCTTCCTGCCCATTCACGCCCCCGCTGCTCCGGCTTTGCCTCCTCGCGCCGACTCCAGGCTAGCGCGTGGCGTTCCCTGCTCGCTTGCTTCTCATTTGCCCTTCGCCTCTGGCTTTTCACTTCTGCTCAGCGTCATTCCTTGGCTTCAGTTGTCTCTGGCTTCGAGCTGGGAGCCCAGTTTGTCCTGCCTTGCCCGTGGCGATGAAGCAAGCTCCGACCCGACCCCGCCAAGCCCTAGCTCCGTGGGGAGCGGATCTGGCCCACGCCCTTGCTGTGGGAAAGCAGCTCCTGGGAGACACCGCCCCGTGTGCCTGCCCAACACGTCGCCACAGAGGCCACTTAAGCAGCGCAGGTGAGCTGAGCCCGAGCCCTTGCCAGGTGCCCCGTCCCCTGCTCCCCATCCTGGGACCGGAAGCACTGACCCCTGACCTTTGTCACCAAACATCCCTGCTCTTGCCCCCCAAATACTCCTTTTGGGAGGGGTCATTGCCATTTTAGAAGAAGAAAGCCAAATCATGCACTGGAAGTCAAACACTGATAACACATTTCATTTTATTGCAAAAAGCATTTGTTTTTTGTGTCTTATGTATGGAAAGTTTCACCCCACAAAAATAGTCTTACTCTTATATTGTGTGTGTGTGTGGTTGGGGAGTGTATGGTGGTCGGGGGGTGTCTGGTACGGTGTGAGTGTGCATGAGCTGCAGGTGTGCAATGTGGGGCAGAGAGGAGGAGCAGGCTGCGTCCTCACCCCGCACGGCGCTGTCCAGACCGCTTTGTGGCTGGCCGGGTGTATACGGCAGGTTGTGAGCATGTCTCGCAGAGCCGTGTATGGTAGGGTGTGTGTGTGTGTTTGCAGTACGGGGTGTGTGGTAGGTGTGTGTGTGGTAGTGTGAGTGCATGTGCCAGGCGCAGCATGGAGCACAACAGCAGGGCATCCTGTGCCCTCACCCCTCCAGCGGTGCCCAGAGCTGAGCCCCCGCCTGCTGCTGCCACAGGGGCTGCACCATGGGCAACGTGTGGGGTCCCATCACAGAGTTGATGCGGGAGGTGTTTTGGCACCAAGGGATCGGGAGCTGGGTCTCGCGGCGGGTTTGGGGCCTCCCAAGCCCGTTGCTGTGTCCAGGCTGCATGGGGTCTTGTGTGACAGTAGCCTGAGCGGAGGTCGGGTCACCTGCCCCGGGCTCTGCAGCCCGTACGCGGCAGAGCAAAAGCCAGGCCTCGGCCTCCTTCTCCTGGCCAAGGTGAGAGTGGTTGCTCCTTACTGCCCGTTCACTTCCTTGCCGCTCTGCTTTTGCCTCTGGGCCCTGACTCCACGGTGCTCACCCACGACTCCACGCTGCCCCTCCTGCCCCTCATGCTGCTTGTCCCCGCGGGCACCAGTGACATGCCCGAGAGGATCAAAGGTGACTCGTGGGCACGGGGTGCAAGGCTGAAGGGGACAGGGCCTCGGGTGCTGCTGCCTCCGATCCTGCGCTCAAGGGGAAGGGCCTGGGCAGGGGCGGATGCACGTGGCACGTCACAGGCTGGATACACAGATGCTTTGGCTTGTTTAAGCATGGGATGTTGTTGAACGAAGGAGGATTGGCAGGAAGAGACGGGATCTGCCTGACACAGAGAGGGAAGAGCATGCTGGCACACAAGCTGGCTAGCCGGGGGGGCGTCGCGGTGGCTGTGTGCTATGAGCCACCACACCAGGAGCTTGGCGGGGATGAGGCTTTCTTCAAATGGGTAGCGCAAGTCTCCCGATCATGGGCCCTGCTGTCCTGGGGACCCCACCACCCTGCCGTACTGGGAGGGCAATGCAGCCGTGCGCAGGAAATCCAGAAGTCAGCGGCAGAAATTCCTGCACTTTTTTCTGTGCGTGCCCAAGTGCGGGGGCGGCTCCATTTGGGACATCTTCCCCTGGCTGTGTCCTGGGCACACACTCCTCTCTTGAATTCAGCAGCTTGTGTTTCACTAAAGCATGTTTACGAGAAAGACATCCCGTCCTGATCTGAAGATGTCAAGAGATGGACACTCCACCTTAAGTGGAGAGCGCATACTTATCTCAAATTATAGTCATTGCAAGCTATAAGAATTACCTATTAATTACAGACCAAAAATACAGTGCAACTTTATTTATGCAGCATTATTCGCACATATGTGTTGCAGAAATCTGCTATGGTTCGTTTCTCGGGAGGCGAAAAAAAACTCTCAGTCACAGACACACTCTTTTAGCAATACAAAAGGTATATATTTGCAAATAGGGTCAGAGAGAGAGACAAAAGATCAAACACTCTGCCCGTGGGGAACACTCATCAGCAGGCTTTTATCCCCTCTCTCCTGAGCACGTGTAGAGAAGCAGGAACTCTTACAACTCATTTCCGGTTCATACAAACATGCATGTGAATACGTCACATCATACATCGCATGTGTATTATAATTAACTACTTAAGTATGTGGGGCGGACAGGCTTATATGCATTAGCTTATTACGCGTGCTTAGAAAGAACTCGAGGTTATAGAAGGTTCAAGCTCAAGGCCAAAATCGCAATTATTTTTATCTAGCCTAAGAAATGTGGGAGCCATGAAAGAAAGTGTGATTTAGTGTGACAAAGAGATAGTAAATTTGCAGAACAGAGAGAGAGTGATACCTTAGTACAAAGAGCCCTTAGTAGCCTTCTTTTTCCTTCAATCTCCAACCCCCCTCTCTTCCACCAAGGAGACAAGGAGAGCGAACAGCTGTGCTTTTCTAACAACACCATTGATAATGCATTTTTAATAATATTTCTAACAATATCCCCCCTCAAGATGCTTTCTGATCTTTACTTCATTTGGGCATATCAAGATAATTACGAGGAATTTTTCTGAGGACCATGACTTTTGCTAGAGTCTGTGCTTTCAAAGGAACTGCTGCGACTTGCATTCCTTCTACCGTGGTGGTTATCAATCTAGTGAGACAAGGAATAAGGCAAGGGATAAAAATCAAACCAGTCAGAGCACACAAAAACACAAATCCTACTTTTTTCCACCAGGGTCCTCCAAATAATTGAAACCACCAGTCCTTATTCCATGTGGTTTCCCACGTTTGTATTGGTACATGGGCTATTTTCCTAATCTCTTTGGCAATCTCTAAGACCGCTTTTCCGTTGTCATCTATTTGGAGGCAACAATTAGAAAGGTTGAGCTTTTTGCAGACTCTGCCATCCTCTGCAAGTAAATAGTCTAAGGCCATCTGATTTTGGTATATGGCTGCTCTCATCTGAGAACTCTGTCAGGCCAATAACTCGAGAGCAGTGGCAGTCTGGTTAGTAATTATTTCCAAGACTGCCTGCAACCTGATGATTCTATTTAGCATATATATTGGTGTCCGGTACCCCCAACTCCCATCATTAGCTCATGTAGCCGGTCCATAATACTCAATAATCCTCTGAGGAGGCCACTCATCCTCCTTCCACTTTTGGGAGCCACCCTGTGTCAAACTTACATCAATACTTCTCTTGGCCCTGTTCCAATCATCATACAAAGAGACTCCCAGCTTATTTTCAACCTCAGACGGTAACAAAAAGAAAGCTGGTACAATTACTCCCATATAGCAAGTTCCTGTCCACCCCTGTGGTAGTATTGTATAGGCCCGTCGTCCACAAATCCAATAGTATCCTCTTAAGGCCCTATTTTCTCTATTGGTGGCATTTGGAGGGGCCCAACCATAGGGCATCTCGGGAAACCCCAAGCCTCCTTCTGGACCTAAAGGACCAGCAACTGCGTGGCCTCCTTTCATGGAACATTTCCATAGCCCATCCTGGTTCTTGTCTGTACAATCTGTCCGATCATCACTTCGATTTGTGGCACTCCAGTACTTATTAAACCACACAATTGTTCCATTAGGATGCTGCCACACTAGCCGATTATACCCTGGGCTATTAGGATAATAAAGCCGTTCTAATTTTGTAAGGTTCATCCACCTTACTTTTAAAGTCCATATGCAACGGCTGTGTCTCAACCTTTTTCCTGTACCATTATTACTGATGCAATACTCTCCCAATGCCACTTGGGAAAGTTCCCAACTGTGGTTCTCATCCCATTTTTGACTAGTACTCTTAACATCTGCCTTACTACTTACTAGCCACTTCGGGGCCAAAGGAAAAGCCCTCTAAGGCCACTGGCCTCCGGCCTCCCGGAGCCCCCGACAGGCCCAGCAGTTGGTAAGATTAAAAGTACCTCCAATTCTTTTCATCATGTCAACATACAAATTTGTCCCTGGGGAAACAATTGGGGAAAGCGGGGGCATAGGCCAGCGGCTAAGGCTACGCAATCCTGCTTCTTTCATTATGCAGATAACAACAAGGCACATTAAGATTCCCACCATATTTTCCCTTTTACTTTCTTGACTAATTTTCTGAGCTCTGATTAAGCCGTCTCAGGCGCACTTGGAGATCACCAGTAGGTTCACAGCTCCACTTGCTGGCTTCTTGTTCCGAAGACGACTCAGCTTCCGGAGTGAGTTCGTCTTGGGAGTTGTTGTCCTCTGACGCTTGTGGATGTCGTTTCACACGGGTATGGTGTATCCAACGGTCATGGCCAGCAATCTTTACAGTGGTGTGGGTTGTTAGAAGTACCTGGAAAGGGCCATTCCACCTCTTAGTTAAAGGTTCCTTTTTCTACCGCTGCACCAAGACTCAATCTCCCGGGGAGAAGTCATGTACCGGTACGTCTAAAGGCAGGCGCTGAAAGGAGGCTGCATACCTGTGAAGAGAAGACAAGACAGACTGCAAAGTAATAATGTACATATGAAGCTCACTATTACCTAATTCAAAAGTTACATTCTCTCGCATCCCAGGAGGTAAGATTCGAGGGGGCTTGCCAAACATAATTTCATATGGGGTCAATTTAAGGCCCCGTCGGGGAGTGTTTTGAATGCAAGTAAGAGCGAGCGGCAGTGCTTGAGGCCACTTAAGGCGTGTTTCAATATAGATTTTGGTGAGCAGAGTCTTTAAAGTTCTATTCATGCGTTTCACTTGTCCTGAACTCTGTGGTCTCTATGGTGTGTGTAGTTTTCAAGTAACCTTGAGAGTTTGCGCGACTTCTTGAATCACCTTTTCCACGAAGTGTTGTCCTTGATCCGATTCAATGGACTCGGGCAGGGAATACCGTGGAATGATCTCCTGCAACAAATACTTCACTACTGTAGTCGCAGTGGCAGTTCTGGTGGGCCAGGTCTCGACTCAACCAGAGAGCTGGTCTATCATGACAAGTAAAAACCCGTGATGTTCGGACCGTGGAAGCTCGGCAAAATCAATCTGCCATGCCTGTCCAGGGTACGCTGCCCAGGGTCTACCTCCCATTGGCACAGGGGGTTTCTTTCGAGGGTTTACTTTCTGGCGTGATGCACTTGGTAGCAATGCGCTGAGCTTCTACATATAGCCCTGGGGCTACTGCTTGGCGGATCACTAGATCACCCATGGCCAAATCTCTCATATGGGTTCTTGCATGGAGCTGTTGCAGCACCTCTCGAAGTAATGGCCTGGGTATCATGACTTTTCTTTCTGGTACTATTCACCACCCCTGGGAGTTCTTTTTTGCACAAGCTTTCTGTGCAAATTTATCTTCTTCAGGGGAATACTGCGGGACTAAATCCTAAACGTCTGGCCATATGGCATGGGACATGGTCTGCTTGGATACTCCTTCCGCTTCTCCCCCAATAAATGCAGTTTTCTTTGCTGCTGCATCAGCCTTTGCATTTCCAAGCTTATGCTTTTCCTCAGCAGCCTTCCCATGGGCTCGCACATGAATGACTGCTACCTCTTTAGGCTGGTGGAGTGCCTCTAGTAGCTTGATAATCTGGGGGCCATTAGCAATCTTATTCCCAGAGGCCGTAATGAAATCCCTTTCTTTCCACAATAGCCCGTGCGCATGGACTGTAGAAAAAGTATAGCAAGAGTCAGTGTATATATTAACCCGCTGGTCTGTCCCCAGCTGTAATGCTCGGGTGAGCGCAGTGAGTTTCGCGGCCTGTGCTGACCATGAGCTCGGCAATGACTCCCTCCATACTACCTTATCCAAGGTTACCACTGCACATCCTGTTCGTCTTTTTCCATTGATGACAGAGCTGGAGTCGTCTACGAAGTATTCAACATCTGGGTCCTCAATTGGGTCCTTAGCAAGATCAGGTCGCACCTGCGTGGTCTGATTCAGGACCTCAAGGCAGTCATGCGTCGGTTTCCCTGACTCCGGCAGCAAGGTTGCAGGGTTTAAGGCTGTAGTATGTTTGAAAGTAAGTCCTGGATTAGAGAGCAAAAATATCTCATACCGTGATTGTCTGGAGGGGTTAAGAAATTTCCCTCCCTCAGTCCCTAGGATCTGGGGAACTCCATGAGGAGTGAGAATTTCCATATCCGCACCTATGACTATCTTCTGGGCTTCTTCAGCAACCACTGCTGTGGCTGCCACAGCCCGAAAACAGGCTGGCCGCCCGAGTGCAACTGGATCTAGAACCTTTGAGTAATATCCCACGGGTCTCCAGGTCGGGCCCGATGGCTGTGTCAGCACCCCTGATGCAACCCCTCGATTCTCATGAACATACAGTCGATATGGCTTTTTACTATTTGGGATGGCCAGGGCAGGGGGCTGGGTTAATGCTGCTTTAAGCAGATCAAAGGCATGCTGCATTTCTTTATTCCATTTCCATTTAGTGAGACTCTCCTTAGTCAGGGAGTCATACAGTGGTCTAGCCTTCCCACCGTAATCTGGTATCCATAGTCGACAGAACCCAGTTAGCCCTAGGAATGCGTGCAACTCCTTGGGTGACTTAGGTGAGGTTAGACCTTGGATTGCCTGTATGCGATCTGCACTCAAGGCTCTGACCCCTTTTGAGAGCTTATATCCCAAAAATGTGACTTCAGGCTGACATATCTGGGCTTTCTCTCTAGAGACTTTATATTCTTTTTCCCCCAGAGTGTTTAGGAGTGACCTGGTGGCTTCCTCGCAGAGCTGCAAGTTTGGGCTTGCAACTAGCAGGTCATCCACATAGTGGAGGAGAGTCACTGCGGGGTGTGATCTCTTCCACTCCTCCAAGTCCTTCTGAAGGGCAAGTCCAAAAATATGGGGGGCTGCTACGAATCCTTGTGGGAGAACTGTCCACATGAATTGGGCTTTATGGAAGGTGTCTGGATCCTCCCATTCAAAAGCAAACAATTTTTGACTCTCTCGGTGAAGGGGAATAGAGAAGAAAGCATCTTTCAAATCTAGCACTGAAAATATTTCAGCTTCCCCTGGTACTTGTTTCAAAATCGTGTGAGGGTTCGGGACTACAGGATGGTCTGAAAGGACCTTCTTATTTACTTCCCCTAGGTCTTGGACCAGTCTGTATGAGACCCCATCTGCCTTCGGCACTCCAAGAATGGGGGTGTTATAGGGTGAGGACCCTTCCACTAGCCATCCGTACCTCTTGTATTTCTCTATTAACGGCTTGAGTCCAGCTCTGGCCGCTCGGCTGAGTGGGTACTGCTTTACCCGAACGGGCCCCTCCCCATCCTTGAGTACAATCCTTACCGGGGAGACGAACTTAGCTCGCGCAGGGGTTCCATCAGCCCATACCGAGGGGTCTACTCCAATCATGTGATCTTCTGGACTTACTGCAGGGCGTCGGTCCTCCAGGAGAGCCATCTGATAGTTCGAGCTCTGCTTGACAGGTAGCTGGACCACCATGTGGTCGTCTCTGAAAAAGATCTCAGCTTGCAATTTTGTGAGTAAGTCTCGCCCAAGGAGTGCAACCGGGCAACTTGGAGAATACACAAAGGAGTGCTCGAGCAAATGGTCCCCCACTTTGGTGAGGAGCAGTTTACAAACAGGGAGTCGGGATTGCGTTCCCTCAATCCCTTCTACAAGTACATGCTGTTCACTAGTTCCTGCACAGGGGGGTTTTTCTGGAATCATTGAAAATGTAGCCCCAGTATCCACCAAGGCTTCAAAGTTTTTGCCACCAACCCTAATGGTTACCATGGGATCTTCTCGGGCTCCAACCCGAAGGGTAGTGGTCTTAGATCCCTGTCCCCTTCATTCTGAATCTTCATCCTTGTCTTCTGCCCGCATGAGGTGACCTTTCGGTTCTCTTTCTCTCTTCTCCTTCAACTTCGGGCATTCCCTCTTCCAGTGTCCTTTCTCTTTGCAATAAGCACAAACATCTGCTCCCACTCTTTCTCCTTTCCCCTTCTGTATCCTAGCCTTTTCAGAGTTCCCTCCAGTTATAGCAGCTGCTAGTGCTGCCATCTGTCGCTGAGCCTTTTTATCCTCCTTGCGCTCCTGCACTTGCTCACGATTCCCATACACCTTATATGCAATTTTCACCAGCTCTGAAATCGGTTTTCCAGCACCTCCCTCAGTTTTCTGTAACTTCTTACGGATATTAGCAGCAGATTGACCAATAAACATAAGATTTATCATGCGCTGGTTATCTGGGGCTTCTGGATCCAGATCTGAAAACCTGCAAAACGCCTCATACAGCCTCCCAAGGAAAGCTGAGGGATCCTCCTCTCTTCCCTGTCTCACTTCATACAACTTAGACAGATTGGTAACCCGAGGCACTGCCTTTCCCATTGCTTTCACTATAATTCCCAGATACCGTGCACTCAGCTGTCTGCCTTCGGCAGTATGATTGTCCCATCTTGGCTCTTCTACAGGGTAGGTATCACGCAGAGTACGACCAGCAGCACCCTCTGACTCAACTCTGGCTGCCGCAATACGTTCTGCTGTACTCAACACTAATCTCCTCTCCTCCGGGGTTAGGAGGGTCTGGAGCATCATCTGGACATCAGCCCAAGTGGGTCGATGAGTCTGCCCAATAGATCGAAACAGGTCCCTTATCTTTTCAGGGTCTTTACGAAAAGAGGGGCTGTGATTTTTCCAGTTAAATAAATCTGAAGTGCTAAATGGGGTGTAGACAAAAGTTGCATTGCCTCCTTCTCCAATAACCTCTTGCATCGGACAGTTCAGCACTGGCTGTGACTCTACAGGCTTGTGCAAATAATAACCTTTATTCCCTGATTCAGATGAGGCACTTGGCTGAGGCTCACGCTCTAACTCATTAGGTATGCTTTGGTACGTCGGTGGTGGTCTCTTTAAGGGAGGGGGTGGTGGTGCAGAAGGACTGGATCCTGAAGAGGCGTCTGACTCATCTTCGCTACCCAACAGGGCAACCGGGGCGCGGGTCCGGTACTCAGCCAATTCAGAGTCTTCCCCCCCATTAGACTCAGGGAGTACAGGCGCCCCCCCCCCCCCGAGTCTTTACAACCATCACATGAGACTTTACTAAGTAATTCTTAATCCAAGGTGGCTGATTTTGAACCACCCACAACCAACAATCAATATAAGGAAACTGATTCCAATACCCATTCTGCATAACAACTTCATGGATAGCTATCACTTCTTTTAGCACAAAGGATCCTTTCGGGGTCCAGTGGACCCCAAATGTTGGCCACTCGAGTTGACAAAACTTAATTAAATCACCTTTTTTCATTTTTACTCCGTAATCGGCCGGCCTTGCAAATTTATTAAAATGACGTAATAAGCACCTTAGAGGGGTATCTGAATCTTCTACACGGGAGCGACCCATACCCATTTTGCCCACAAGAGTGCGCCCAAGGCACACCAAATACCAAAAGATCTCTTAACAACAGATGATTTACAATGAAAGCCAAGCCCAGAGTTTCTCAGCAAACATACACATCCTTTGTTTTGGATTCATACATCAGATTGGGCAAAGGGAATTCGTATACTCACTCAGATACCCCAGAGATCTCGATCCAAATCCCAAAGTGTGTCTGGCCTCTTCAGAAACTGAGAATTTTGCACGGGATCCTTTTAACGCCCGAATCCTCGACCTGCGCCTCAAATTCCAGGGGCGAGCCCCAAAAGTCGGCTCGGTGTGCACAACCCCTGGTACCGGAGGCGCCCCGCCGCTGGATTTCGGGGTCGTCCACGAGAAGGTCCCATCTGGGTAGCCAGGATTGTTGCAGAAATCTGCTATGGTTCGTTTCTCGGGAGGCGAAAAAAACTCTCAGTCACAGACACACTCCATTAGCAATACAAAAGGTATATATTTGCAAATAGGGTCAGAGAGAGAGACAAAAGATCAAACCCTCTGCCCGCGGGGAACACTCATCAGCAGGCTTTTATCCCCTCTCTCCTGAGCACGTGTAGAGAAGCAGGAACTCTTACAACTCATTTCCGGTTCATACAAACATGCATGTGAATACGTCACATCATACATTGCATGTGTATTATAATTAAATACTTAAGTATGTGGGGCGGATAGGCTTATATGCATTAGCTTATTACGCGTGCTTAGAAAGAACTCGAGGTTATAGAAGGTTCAAGCTCAAGGCCAAAGTCGCAATTATTTTTATCTAGCCTAAGAAATGTGGGAGCCATGAAAGAAAGTGTGATTTAGTGTAACAAAGAGATAGTAAATTTGCAGAACAAAGAGAGAATGATACCTTAGTACAAAGAGCCCTTAGTAGCCTTCTTTTTCCTTCAATCTCCAACCCCGCCCCTTCCACCAAGGAGACAAGGAGAGTGAACAGCTGTGCTTTTCTAACAACACCATTGATAATGCATTTTTAATAATATTTCTAACATATGTATGTCTATTTTATATATATATTTCACTTGGCACCTGTCCTAGTATTTCACCCAAAATACTTCACAGGGAAATGTAATTTTTAAGAAACAACTAAAATGCCATTTCTGACATATCTGGTAGTATCTCAAGTGTGTAAAGTGATGCTCCAAGCTGCTTTACAGTGAGTTAGTATTACAAAACATCAGGGACTTGGAAGACGTGAGTGTCTAGGCCGATTCAAACCAGTAATCCATCTCGTCAAGTAACAAGTCTCCAACAGTGGCCGATGTCCGGTGTTTTAGAGGAAACAGGGAGGGAGGGGAGGTATAATGCGATCCTTCTTTTATCGCCACAAGTCCAGATCCCTGCATAGTGCAGGAAGGCAGAATATGCTCGGGGCGTGGACCTGATGAGACCTTTACAGTAAGAGCCCCAAGAGGCTGCAAGATTCAGTTTGTCTCCAATTACCCCCGAGATACAGGTTTAAAATTTCATCAGAAAACACCCAATTACATTTTACGCCTTCACCTGATTTCTAATACCACTGAAAACAAAAAGCCACTTACACACACAACCCTCCCTTAGATAACATGAATTAAAAATATGTGGAAGTGTATTTGAAGTCTTGTGGGAAATATTACCACTCTTAAGATTCATTAAAAACAACAGCGCAGAGATCACTTGGCGTTGTATAGTACAGAATGACATCCTGAGGGGCTCATGATGAAGCTAGGAGGGTCTTCACATGCAAAGAAGATGCATGTGGAAAGGAAATACATTACAGGTAAAAACTGACAATAAAACAGAAGAGGGACAGAAACGGCACATGCTTTGTAGGAAGAAAAATTACTGAAATATGTGAACACACCTGCTTTTCCCTTAGCTTCCTACATGAGCCATGACTTGATTTTACCTGCCACAGCTGCTGTGCCCTGAGGTATCACAGTGCTGCCATCTAGCTACACGCGGTGTCCATCCACCCGGAGCTGAAAAGCTGAGTTCAAATCCATATCATGCAAAAACAGTGTTCACAGGCTTACTGAGAGTACCCGGAGTATGTAAGTTTGCAAGAATTGAATCTCAAATGAGCATCTCAGTTAGACACCTGTAGCAGGACTTCAGCCCACTGGTTCAAACTCAGCTTTTTTTGTTTTTTCATTCCAGGTTATACTTGACTAATACAGAGCTTGGACACTGGCATTGACTACAAACTTGGAAAAAACTCCTTTTAAGCAGAAGTTTGGGGACAGAAGGCTTAAAATTTTATCTTTTGTATGTTAGGAACTCATCTGACTCCCATTACCATTGCATCCATGCGCCTTACAATCTACAGTGGATGTATCTTCCCAACTTCCCTGTGAGGTAGAGAAGGATCATTCCCACTTACAGTCAGAGCACTGGGGCACAGAGGGACAAAATGATGTGCCCAAGGTTACCAAGGCAGGCTGTGGCAGAGTGAGGAGCTAAGCACAGCTTTCCAAAATCCTTAGGTAACCAGTGACCGTGTTACCTATCGGTAGAGCCTGCGTCTCCCTCCCTTTACATGAAATCCAGGAGTAAGCACAAACACATGAAATACGCGCAAGAAAGAGAAGAGTGAGGGCTGATGTTTCTATGATGAGGAATAGGAATGACTGGATAATTTCTTTTAAAAATTAGGGAAAAATCCTCCATGCATTTCGCTTTCATACAACTCACTGCAGGATCACTATGCAAGACAACAGAGCTTTGCTTCCCAAAGGCCAAAAAACCCCCAATCTTTCTGCTTACAAAACAATACACTTTAAGTCTTTTCAAAGGTTTGGCTTCATTCAAATTATTTACGTGTGTTGTTGCAGTACAAGACACAAGAGGCAGGCAGAGGAAATGTATGAACTAAATACAAGTCGCACCATAGGCTAATTTAAGTTGTAAAGTTAAAATAAAAAAAAAAAGGGAAACTGTTTTCTATCAATGACTATACGGAGATCAATAGGATAATCAAGCTGCATTAAAAGCCCACTGCACTCAACAGTAATTGAAAAACTTTTGCTGTCATTTTCTCATCCCTTGTGTTTTTAATTAGTCACCAAACTTCAACTAGCCTTCAGCTGGGGTCTGGGGAAAAAAATAACGCGTAGGCTGTGCTTGGCAAGGTGACCGAGTGGTTAAGGTGATGGACTGCTACTCCATTGTGCTCTGCACACGTGGGTTCAAAGCTCCTCCTTGTTGTGAGGTACTCTTGTGGGGCGAGGGGGGCACGCTGGAGGGGAGGGACAGAGTCCAGCTGGATGGGGACAGGTTGCAGAGGGGGGCAGATGAGAACAGGGTGGGATTCAAGGCAGGCAAGTGCAGGGTGCTGCATCTGGGGAGAAGGAGCCAGCAACACAGCTACAGGCTGGGGAATCACCCCTCTTGGCAACATGGTTGTGGGAAAGGGATCTTGGAGTCATCATTCACTCTGGGAGGGACATGAGCCACCAATGTGAGGAAGGGGCCAGTGTAAGGCTACTTGCACCTCATTGTGCATCTACAGATGCATCACAAGCAGGTCCAGGGAGGTGATCCTCCCCCTCTATGTGGCAGTGGATGCAGTAGTGCGTCCAGAGGAGATGCATGCATTTCCAGATCTCAGACAATGTGTGTGAGGCAAACAGCCTGCGCATGGAAGATCTTCTTGCACTTGTTTTAATTCCAGAACATTTCACAATAAGAATTTAAAACGCACATTTCCCAACCACGGGGACACACAATCACTGTCTCAATGCCTTCTGAATCACACATAGGTCATTTAAACAAGCTTTCCTCTGCCTGCGACCTTGCAAACTCAAGCTGGACTCCAAGGAAAAAAAAGAAGCTTCTTCCCTTCTCACATCACCACGTGCCAAGGACTCTGCATGGCAAATCACACTCTTGTAGTCACCTGCTCTGGTCTCTCCGCATTCAGATCGTGCCCTCGGGGGCACCGAGACTCCCCAGGGCTTTCAGCAGACCTGCCCAGCGCCTGAAACCTGGTCCGCCAGTCTCTCTCCGCTCGACGGGACCTGCCAGGCTCCGAGGAACAATGAGATGATCAGATGAGCAAGAAGGAGCCATTTTTGGCATAGTCACTTTGAGCTTGGACCAAAGGAGAGAGGAGCTGGAGCCCGGACGAGCAAGTCTGAAGGCCTGATTCCCAGACGTGCTGAACCACACTTGTCCCTGCCCTCAGCCCGGTCCCAGCTGCAGTAATACGGTGACCTAAGGTGACACTGCTGGAGCCTGAGAGAAAGAAGAGAAGAGGAGGGGGGAAAAAACCCACCTCACACACCACATTTTAATACTACCATTTTCTACTGAATACATGTATATGAAAAAGAAATCTAGAAATAAATAAGGTGCCTTCTAGCAGAGGCACCATTCATGCCCACAAGCACAGGAAGCAAGGACCGACGGAGCGGAGACCAGGTCACCATCCCGCACCACCCTGTGTCCCATTTCCAAAGTTGCCAAGGCACTCTGAAGCTCAAGACCCAGCAGTTTCCAATGAGATGTCATCTCTTAAATGCCTAAGGCCTTTTGGCAAGTGGGATTGGCATACTGCTGAGACGTTTTCCCAGTGTCAACAGAGGACATCGGTCGTTCCCATCTGGACCAAAGTAACCACGAAAGTGCCCAGCTTCAGTCCAGGGCCAAGGAGTCTGCAACAGAGCTGCCCTCCTGGAGAGTCCAGGGCAGACAGAGCCGCAGAAAGGGCACTTACCTACACGCGTAGAGGCAGTCCTGCCAAGCGGAGGCATGGCCCTCGGACGCGGGGCGAGGGGCAGGCTGCAGAGCGGGTTTCTGTGCTCGGGCTGCTCTGCCGAGCAGGTCACGCTCTTGGGGGAGAAGCTAGAGTTTTCTCCGGTTTCAAAATGGGAATCCAAACTCCACGGGTATTGTTACATTAAAACCAACTGTGACGTTCACATCTGCCAGCACAGGGCTCCCAAGCATATTTAGCGAGCGAACCCGCGTGTTTCTCCAGACGAACAGGTTTCCAGCACTGCTGCAGGCCTGGCCCTGCACTACCTCAGCGTGACGAGGACAGGGCGGCAGGGGCAGCTCCACCGGGAACACGGCCCTCCACTCGCAGCGTGGTTTCCTCCCCCGATGGCAGGTGTGTGGCAAAAGGGGAGACAGGTTAGGGGTCTCTCCCTTTGATTTTCAGTCTCCTGGTCACTGGGGGCACAAAACACCCAGACGATTTCTGCCAGGCACGGATCAGGCACAGTGCTCAAAAGCCTCTTTTATAGTCTCATATCCCCATTCGTTTCCCTTCCCTCTTTGCTTCAAGTTCCTCTGCTTGACAATTAAACAAACCGTTAAACAATGAAGCAGACAATTAACCATTTAGAGCCCTAAGTAGCGGTGCCGAGTTAAACCTCTACGCGCAGCGTCTGGCTGCAGCGCGGCTCCGCCGGGGAACGGGCAGGAGAGAGCAGAGTGCAAACCCGGCGGGAAAACGGGAGCGTTAGCAAGCAATGCGCTCGCTGCACCAAGTCGGCAGAAAACAGGTGGGAAAAGGCAAGAGACCCGGGCGGGGAAATGCGAGGGCTCACCTAAGTACCAGCTCGCCCCCGTGCGCGCACACTCGCACGGACACTGGTCTGTCTCTCGCTGGGACTGGCTGGCTGCCGGCCTCTGGCTCGGGGCATCATCGCACTCCTGCTCAGTACATCTGCACGGCCGGCCGGGGGCAGACATTAGGCTTTAACTGGGATAAGTCTGGTCTGCACCCGCTGCAGAAGAGAAGTTTGGCACTCGTTGTCTAAAAGGAGGAAACTGGTGCACGATTTGCACCCCCTGCCAAGGCAGAGTCTGCTCGTCTTGCTGCCAATCTAAGTTACAGCACTTAGAGACAAAACCGTAGCTTAGATCAAGTCCACCTCAGCCTTTCTGAGTGTCTCTGCTCGCCAGGGTCCCCGGACCGGGAGGCCCCCACTGTCCGTCCAGACGCTGCGGGATCCATTGGCTTGTGCCATGATGTTATATCGGTCCCACCGAGCGCTTCCCACCAGCACAGCCCAAAGGGCTGTCGCAGCAGAGGCTGGGGCTGCTGTCGCCCTGCTCCCCGCGCAGAGGACGGCACAGCGAGGGCACAGCTGCTGAGCTGGACACAGCTCTCCCCAGTCCCCATCCAGGGCTTTAGTCCCGGGCCCATGCTGCCAACTGTTGAGCAAGCCGGCTGTGTCTGAGGTTCAGGCCCCCCGGGGCGTCACATCACCCACCGAGCCATGCTCCAAGCCCCGAGCCGCACGTCAGCTTGCTTGGCCTGGCGGGGGTGTGCAGAGGGGTCCTGGCTGCCGCCTGGGCCTGGGCTGAGCCGGGCGGATCATGGGTCCGGCTCTGAGAGGGGCAGTCACGCTCGGGGGAGAGCAGAGCTGGCCCCTGACCCTGCAGATAGAGGAGGAGGCCAGCTTGACCCACAGTCAATGTGGACGGCTCCGAGTTGACGCCAGGGAGGACCCGGGTCTGCGCTTCATGACCCGTGGGCGGGTGGCCCTGACCAAGCCTGAGCTACAAGTCGGTGTCTCCCATTTCTCCCTCCTGCTCGTTGCAAACAGCGACAACCGCGTCCTGG
The DNA here is from genome assembly GCF_052110815.1 of Crocodylus siamensis. Lineage (NCBI taxonomy): Eukaryota > Metazoa > Chordata > Crocodylia > Crocodylidae > Crocodylus > Crocodylus siamensis. The sequence continues at coordinate 53,892,452 of NC_143409.1, read as the reverse complement.
GCTGTATGCACAGGAGCGTCACGTGTCCGTCACGGGAAATGACCCTTCCCCTCTATCCAGCACTGGGGAGGCCTCACCAGGGCCTTTCTGACCACGACAAGGGCCAGACATCGGAGCAGGCTGCCTAGGGGAGCGGTGGCATCTCCGTGACGGGAAACCTTGAGAAGCAGGTTGGACGGACACTTGGCGGGGATGGGTTACTCAGGGATGGCAGCGCCGGGATCTGGGGGCTGGACTAGGTGACCTTGTGAGGCCCCTTCCAGTCCTGTTCACTGATCCCGTGTCCCTGGAGACACATGTGTTCACATGGAGCCTGTGGCAGAAAGCCACCTTGTTTCTCCCCAAAATCTCTGCCCTGTGACACTGTGACTAAAATCTCTGAGCAGCAACCATTTGATTAGGGTGGGCCGAGCACGGAGGGGACCGCACCCTGGCCCGGTCTCTTGAGCTGGCTGCAGTCCTGAGGGAGGGGGACCTGCTCCCTCTGCCCACGGGACTGGCATCACCTGGGTGGGGGGGCATCTACCTGGGGAGCTGGAATCTGCCCGGTAACAGGTGATGCATTTCAAATTGGTTGGCTGACAGCCAGCTGGGGCTGACCTCCACTGGCCCAGGTGAGTGAGGTCACAGGGGCTGGGGCGGGAGGAGGCTCGCTCTTCTCTCTCGGCCCAGCAGCCAAGTAGAGACAGCCTTGGTCCAGACTCCAGAGGGGAAACGGGAGAGCTTGGAAGATGCTTGTGAGGAAGCTACTCAATGATTAGTAGCCGGCAGTAACACAGATGCTGATCAAAAGTCTACCTCAGCTGTTTGGCTCTAGGATTTCTAAGATATTGCTCAACCCTGTGCCCCGTTTCCCCTACCCCCTGTAATCAATAAAGTTCTCCTTTGTGACTGGTGTGGGAGACTTATTGAGGGGTGGGTCTAAATTACGCCTGACCCCTTAGGTCTGCGGACTAAGGGAGGTTTTTGCCCCCCGACTTGGGGAAGTGCCCCAAGTGCCTGTACCAGTACCCGGGACTATTAGGCCTGTGTTTCCCAGAGGACACAGGGCCGAGACAGTCCCCTCTAGGTGACGTTACCCCCAGACTAGCGAGTGTGCTCCGGGAGAGGGGTCGGCCGAGCTTCAGGCGCCCCTGGGGAGGCATTCGGAGCCTGGCAGGGGGTCAGGCGCAGGGAGGTGGGGGGGCTCAATGCAGGAGCACCCCCTACTGGCCCGCCACAGCCCCTGTACCCCACACACCTGGCCTTGTGCGAAGGTTGGAGACCTGAGCTGGTGCGTGCACTCCGGGGTCTTGATCCGCTCCCTGACCCTCTGTGCACTGATCTGTGCACTGCCTGCCCTGCCTCATGCAGGGGTTGCAGTCCTGACCCGCCAAGTGCAGCTCTGAGGCCTCGGTTCAATCCCAGACCCTCCATGCACCACCTGTGCACCGGGTGCCCTGCCTCATGCAGGGGTTGGAGACCCAAGCTGCCGCCTGCAGGTCTCCTGGACCCTCCATGCACTGGCTGTGTGCTGACACCATGCTCCCTCCTGGCGCGGCTGGGGAACACAACCGCTTGCTGTTCCCTGTCCAATGAGTCATCTTTGGGCTCTTCCGGGGCAACTGCTCTGCCCTGCTGCCCAGCTCTGCCAGCTCTTCTTTGCCCTCTTCTCCATCCCTCATTGCAGCTGCCCTTGTGCCAGGCACACTGCCTTTTTTTTCCCTGTGGGGGCTTCTTTCTGGTCCAGCTCTTCATCACACCTCTGGGTAGGGGTTAGGCAAGCCTCCCCCCTGCCATCACCTGCTTGGTGGGGGAAGGGGATATACCCCACCAATCATTTTGAACTTCTTCAAAGCCGGCAAACCCACCACAACTGGAATATCACCAGAGAGGATTACATTCAGCACAGAGACCGGGTAGGGAAGGAAGGTGGAGGTCTATACAACAATGGTCTGCACTTTTAGGGAGATTAGAAAAGCTAAGGCAGTGACTGAATTTCAGTTAGCAAAGGGAATCAAGGACAAGAAAAAGGCCTTCTTTAGGTATGCAGGGAACAGAAGGAAAACACATGGAAGTGTGGAGCCACTACTTAATATCTCAGGACAGCTGGTTACTGACACTCAAGGAAAAAATGAACTCCTCAATGATTACTTTTCTTCCGTATTTTACTGGACCAAGGGGAAAATCATGTAAGATAAGGTTCAGATTGGCTATGGTGGGACTGACCATCTTCCTACTATTGACGCTGAGCTGGTAGGTGATCAGTTAGAAAAGTTAAACATTTATAAGTAATCAGGACCAGATGAACTTCACCCAAGAGCGCTGAAAGAGCTGGCTGAGATCATTGTGGGACCACTAGCAAAACTCTTCCAAAACTCATGGCACTTGGGGGAGGTCCATGAAGGCTGCAAGAGGGCCAATATAGTGGCTCTCTCAACTGGGCAACTATAGGCCAATTGGCCTAACTTCAATCCCAGGGAAAATCCTGGAAAAATTCATCAAGGAGTCTACGTGCGATACGCTTGTGGAAGGTAGGATTCTGAATGACAACCATCATGGCTTCATCATGGGCAGGTCTTGTTTTACCAATCACATCTCCTTCTATGACCAGGTATCTTGCCACTTGGATAAGAGAGAAATGGTTGACATTATATACCTAGACTTTGAAAAGGCCTTTGATCTGGTATCCCATCATGTTCTCATGGGAAAACTGGAGAATTGTGGGCTTGATTGCTGATCAGGTGAGTGGGAAGCAGGCTGCGAGGAAGGACCCGGATAGTTCTTCTGAATGGATCTGTGTTGTCCTGGCGAGAAGTGGCCTCAGAACCAGATGAAGTTCAACATTGAGAAGTGTAAAGTGCTGCACCTGGGGGGCAAACAACCCCCAACATGCTTACAGGCTCGGCGATGCCAATTTGACTAGCACCATGATTGAGGGAGACCTAGGCATGAACGCTTTGTGCCTCCTGAGGTTGGGGGCACATGGCGACCACTTGCAGTCGGTGGCAGAGGGCACATGGTGGCGGCGAGTGGGAAGCACCCACAGGCAGCTACAGTGATGTTGGTGGCAAGGGTGGGCCATGCAGGGACTGCCCTCAGGCGGCTGCAGCGGTGTTGGCGGGGGGCGGGGGAAGGCGAGCAGTGAGCAGCGACCGCCTGCAGACATCACCAGCAGTATCGGTTGTGGCCAATCCCAGGGGGTGCACCATCAGTCTCAGGGGGTGCACGTGCACCTGCATGCACTCTCCACATGTCACCAATGGACATAGGGCAAATAATAGGGCATAGCACGAACAGCTCATGTCATACCATGGAAATGATTCTTCCACTTTGCTCAGCGTTTGTGAAACGGCAGCTGGAGCAGTGTGTCCAGTTCTGGGCGCTGCACTTCAACAAGGACGTGGACAAGCTCGAGAGAGTCCAGAGAAGAGTCACCGTATGATCAGGGACTCACAAGGGAAGCCATACAAGGAAAGGCTGAGGGACTTGGGCCTCTTCAGCCTAAAAAAGAGAGGGCTGAGAGAGGACTTGGAAGCAGCTTACCTCTACCTCAGGGGAGTACATCAAGGGCTCTGTGAGCGACTGTGCACCAGGGCACCCCTGGGGAAAACAGAAGTAATGGCCACAAACTCCTGGAAGATGCTTCAGGCTCAACTCTAGGAAAAAACTTCTGCAGGGCCAGGGTGTCCAGACTGTGCAATAAACTCCCCCCAGAGGTGATGCAGTCACCTACCCTGGACATCTTCAAGAGGAGACTGGACTGTCACAAAGCTGGGGTCACCTAACCTTGAGTTGTCTTCCTGCTTAGAGCGGGGGTGGGCGGGGGCTGGACCTGATGATCTTGCAAGGTCCCTTCCAGCCCTTTAATCTATGAATCTAGGAATTGCCTATGTATTATCGACTCTGTTTTAGTCTATGTTCAATATATCTAGAGAGTATTTTTTCTAATGTATTTGCTAAGACTGATGAAAAAAATATTCTCTCTTTGTTTCAATAAAAAATTTAGGTCATTATAAGGCACAAATAGGTATGCCCTTATTGGTTTTGGAAGTACCACCATATATATTTCTTTCCAGGTATCAGAAGTCCATTTTTATTATTCAACTTCTCTTTAAAAACTTCAGATAATAGGTGCACTAATACTGATACAAAACATTTCTAAAATTCTGGAGGGAGCCCATTTGAGCCTGGAGATTTACTATTTTGAGAGACTCAGTTTTGATTAGGATCTCTTCTAGTGTAATGTCCTTTTCTAAACCCCCTTGGTCCTCAGGGTCTAGTCTAAGCAAATTTCCTTTCCTTAGGTATTTATGTACTTGTTCACGATTTGGTGGAACTAAAAAATAGAAATTTGTGTAATACGTTTCAAAGATTTCACATATGACTTTTGTGCCGGGTAAATAATTTGGAGCTCTCTACACAGGTGCTATAATTTTAATGTCACGTTTTCAAAAAAAAAAAGTTTATTTAAGAATAGCTCATCCTTTTCTTATCCCTTTCCATCCCATAGCTGTATTGTATACCTACTTTTGGGGGCGGGAGGGTCTGTCCCTTTTGTTTCTATACACTTCTAATCCATTTTTAGTTTCTACTACTTCTTTTTACTATACTTTGTGATTGATTGATCTGATAGATATTTTTAATCTTTCTATCACAATGGTCATTCTTCATTTCCTCTCTTCTAATCTCTCTTGGGTAAGACTCCAGTTATTAGGGTGCCTCTGATTACTGCCTTGAATGCATCCCATAAAATATTCTTTTAAAATTGTTCTTCATATTATGCTCTGTGGAATAGTTTGAGTTCTTTTCTCTAGTGCAAAATCCTCCCTGGTTACACGGAAGTGAGATATTCAGTTGCTCAGTTGTCAGTTGGGTGTAGACTTCCAGTCTTGAATAAATAAATGTACTGGGACACGGTTTGCAGGACTATAAGTTTACATGACTTTTAATAAGACCCTGCATATATGCACGCACACACGCACATACACACACACACACACACACACACATATGTATATGTACATATATCCATGTATTATTTATTGACACTGGACACTTCTTATTGACAGCTAAACCTGTTTACTGACATGTTGTACATAACATAAATGTAACTCCTCTGCCAGGCCGTGCCCTGCTGCCAGGCCCCAGTTGGAAGGGCTGGATTCTACTTCAGGGGTTCAACATCTCTGCCTGACATGTGCTTGTGCTTCAGAGTTGTTCTCCAGCAGCTTTGGGCTGCTGAGACTCCAAACTCCTGTTGCCGTACCCTCTGTGGTGGCTGTTGTCTTTCTTGGGTAAACAGAAGTGCAAAGGTGCAGCCCCTCCTGCTGTGTTTCATTTTTGCTTTCTGAGTCGAGACGAGTGAAGTCAGTCCCAAGGCTGCTGAGATGGATGGGGCACCTTACATGCTGTGCATCATTGGTGATGCTTCGGGCAGTCTACACAAGATGTTTCTTGCACAGCACACTGTTCACTGTGCAGTAAAATGGCACCGTCTACACGTGCGACACTGTTCGGTCTCAGTAGACTAATAAATACAGCTGCAGGGTAGTCCTGCTGAACACAATAACTACCCTGGGGTGGCCTGGTCTCATATGCCAGAGTGCACATCTGGATGGTGACAGGGCTGGCTGAGGCAGGAGGATGCTTCAGGATGGGGCTGCCAACTAGATCCACGCTGAAGCACCCTCCTGCCTCGGCCAGCCCCCTCCCTGCTGCACACGGAGCCCGGTCAGAGCAGTCCTGGCTGGCAGGCTGCCCGCCGGTCCCCTTCATGCCCAGGCTGAGCCGACTGAACTCATGTGCTGCACACATTCACATGGCACACCCAGGAGCAAAACACTCCAGAGCAATAAGTTGTGTAGTTCAGTCATGTACGTTGATTGCAAGTGTAGACCTGCCCAGAGTCAGCTTGTTGCTTCACCATGTTTCCTGTGATCTCCTTTGCAGGAGAAACCTTCTTATAGATCAGTCTTCTTTATGTGCGGCTACCCTCTATCATTTAGGGGAAAATGTTTCTGAGTCTAAAAGGAAGAACCAAGGCCTTTGCATTGTGTTGGATTCCCCCTAGAGCTCTGGCTTTAAGCAGCCATCTCTCCCAGAGACATCATATACCTGCTGCTGCCCAGATTGGCATTTTGGCACTCTTTCATTTACATTTGTTGCCACTTCCCTTCCCTGCCATCCTCTTAGGATGCAAACAGATTACATTTATCTAACTGGGACAAACCGTTTTGTCCTGGGACAAAGTGCAAGCCTGCAGATGTCCATGTCCGCTGCCCAGGATAAATCCTAACAAAGTTTCCTGGATAAGAGGTAGTAACATTTTATCCCAGGATATTGCCAAGTGCATCTGTACGGTTATCCTGGGGTGTCATCAATAATTCAATGACTGAAAAGCAGCACTGCTTTCAGCCACTC
>NC_143409.1:53817911-53885950 GCF_052110815.1 Crocodylus siamensis | reverse complement strand
CGGAGGAAAAGCAAGGGCAACGTTGGACCCCTGCTAAACCAGATGGGGCAACTGACAACTGACGCCCAGGAAAAAGCCAACCTATTAAATAGGAGCTTTGTGTCAGTCTTTCATCAGTCACATGGGATGCCCATGCCTGCTATGGGTCAGGGAAATCTGGGTGAGGGGGGATCCCCTACCCTCCATAAATGCTGACCTCGTGAAGGAACACCTTGAGAAGCTAGATACCTTCAAGTCAGCCGGCCCTGACAATCTGCACCCCGGGGTACTCAAGGAGCTGGTGAGGGTCATAGCCCAGCCCCTGGCACGGGTCTTTGAAAACTCCTGGCGCTCTGGTGTAGAGCCCGAAGACTGGAAGAAGGCCAATGTGGTGCCAATCTTCAAGAAAGGGAGGAGAGTGGATCCGGCTAACTACAGGCCCATTAGCCTGACTTCTATCCTGGGGAAGATCTTAGAAAAGTTTATTAAGGAGGCCATCCTTGAGGGACTGGCCCAGCCTAACATCCTAAGGGATAGCCAGCACGGGTTTGTTGCATGTACGTCTTGTTTGACCAATCTCATTTCCTTCTATGACCAGGTGACCTATCACCTGGACAAGGGAGAAGAGATTGATGTCATATATCTATCCCTCAAAAAAGCTTTTGATCAGGTATCCCATGATCACCTCTTGGCCAAACTGCCCAGTTGCGGCCTTGGCATCCACCACGATCCGCTGGCTGGGAAATTGGCTCCGTGGTCGGACCCAGAGGGTTGCAATTGATGGCAGTCACTCATTGTGGTGCCCTGTGACCAGTGGGGTCCCTCAAGGCTCTGTCCTGGGACCCATACTGTTCAACATCTTCATTAACGATGTGGACATTGGAGTCAGGAGTGGACTGGCCAAGTTTGCCGATGACACCAAACTTTGGGGCAAAGCATCCATGCCAGAAGACAGGCGGGTGATCCAGGCTGACCTGGACAAGCTCAGCAAATGGGCAGATGAGAACCTCATGGTGTTTAACACCAAAAAAATGCAAGGTTCTCCACCCCTGGGAGGAAAAACCTGCAGCATCCTTATAGGCTCAGCAGTGCTACGTTGGATAGCACTACAGAAGAAAGAGACTTGGGGGTCCATCATTGACCACAAGATGAACATGAGCCTGCAATGTGATGCTGCAGCTAGTAAAGCGACCAAAACGCTGGCTTGCATCCATAGATGCTTCCTCGAGCAAATCCCAGGACGTCATTCTCTCCTTGTACTCGGCCTTGGTGAGGCCGCAGCTGGAGTCCTGCGTCCAGTTTTTGGGCTCCACAATTGAAAAAGGATGTGGAGAAGCTTGAGAGAGTCCAGAGGAGAGCCACGCGCATGATCAGAGGTCAGGAAAACAGATCTTACGATGACAGTCTGAGAGCCATGGGACTCTTTAGCCTGGAAAAGCGCAGGCTCAGGGGTGATCTGATGGCCACCTACAAGTTTATCAGGGGTGACCACCAGGATCTGGGGGAACATCTGTTCACCAGAGCACCCCATGGGATGACGAGGTCAAACGGTCACAAACTCCTGCAAGACCGTTTCAGGCTGGACATAAGGAAGAATTTCTTTACTGTCCGAGCCCCCAAGGTCTGGAACAGTCTGCCAGCAGAGGTGGTTCAAGCGCCTACATTGAACACCTTCAAGAGTAAATTGGATGCTTATCTTGCTGGGATCCTATGACCCCAGCTGACTTCCTGCCCTTTGGGCAGGGGGCTGGACTCGAGGATCTCCCGAGGTCCCTTCCAGCCCTAATGTCTATGAAATCTATGAAATCTATGAAATTCAAACAGACAAAGAAGATACAGTTGCCAGCTTGTTAATTATTCATACCTGGCGTGTAGTAATTGGCCACTTTGTGAAGTATGACTTTGGGAGAACTTCCGCCCAAAGCGGAGAACCCCGCACGCGCTCAGGAAATAAAGTTAGTGAACAGGCCATTCACTGACAGCTCCCTGCCATCGATCTTCCTGGCGTACCCCCTGTTTCTGCCGGCTCATTATCTTTCTTGTCAAGAGCTCTCGGAGGTCTACGGACCACGGTAACTTAAGTGCTTCGCTCGTAATCTGTATCCAGCAGTCTGTAACCTGAGTAGCAGAACATCTGCATGCTGTAACTGAATAAATCAACTCCTCTGCCTACGCTGCAACCATCAGTAGCATAAGTAAAATAAACTTTCTGTTTAACCAGCACGCTTTAAGTCCTCTGACTCCTACTCGCCGTTAACACCCACCTGTCCCGTCATAAATCACCCTTGCGCCAAGCCGGTCGTGCCGACCCACACTCGCAGGTCAAGGGTGCACCCGTCTTTAGGCGAGACATCAGCAACCTCCACAGGTGGTTTTCTGCTGCTTTCCAGTTGACTACCTGTTATGGATTCCCCACCATTTTTACTGAGCGGGGTGAGGTTGGGGTGGAGGCTGTCAATTACACAAGGCTGGGTTGGAGAAGCTCTTTTGGGACACTCTTTCCTGCCTAAAAATTGCAGCTGAGAATGTGACAAATTAGAAAACACACCACTGATTTCTCTCTCTCTCTCTTCCCCCTGCGCCACCCCACCAAAGAAATTAGGTTGTTTAGTTTTCCTGTGGGAATTTTTTCCCTTTCTCTCTTTTCCCCTCCCTGACTTTCTGCAGTCTGCACTCAGGGTGTATCTGGCACTGTGTTCTTGTAACATACAACCCAACTCTGGGTTACAAATGACAGTGGTTTTATTTCAGGTAGAAACGGTGTTCCCACTGGGTCTGTCTTCACTGCTTCTTTTTATTGTGTGACCCTACTGACAGGGGGCATGCCCAGGCAAGGATCAGCCCCTGGCATACTGAGCATGTGTGCTCCACGCAGGGAAGTGCAGTTCTGGGTGTCTGTAATGGCAGGGTACAACGGTGGAGTTGCTAGTTCTCCAGGGTCTTTTGTCTTTCAAATGCTGTCTTGTCTCTGTTCCTGGGTGAGGTCTGTGGTTCCTGGATGAATCAATGCGAAGTGATGGCCTGGTCATTACAGGCCATTCAGTAGAGGCCTGCTACCATTGTATTTCAATCATTCCCAATCATTCTCATTCATCTGGGAAATAATTTACATGGGAGGGGCACATGAATCATACAGTTGAAACACAGGGGATGCCTGGGCAGAGGACACAAGATGGAGGCTTGACATACAAAATGGAAACTTGCCGTGACTCACACTAACTGACATATATAGGCCTAAAACAGTAATCACACAATATAAAAGCAGTACAAACATAGTCATTATCACTTATAAAACAGTGGGTATCGATACCAAAATAGCAGGGAACTTTTTTGCAAAGAGGGGAGAGAAAACCAAAACTACCCAAAATAAAATGTTAAAGCGTGTCCTACATCTTAGCTTACTTATACTTATCTATAGGGAATAGAGGGGGAGAGAGAAAGTCAGAAATGGTTGGGGAAGGGAAGGAAATGCATTTTAAAATGAGTAAAAAAAAAAAGAAAACCTGTAGGGTTTGCTACAGGTGATGCTTCTGCTGGTACTGAAGGACCTCCCAGGTCAGGTTGGCCAGGACCGTGGCCTGGTTGGTCCCACTTCCTGGGATCATCAGGCATCTTTTACCCAACAGATGCTAGCCCCTGCAGGTGTCCAAGGCATTGGTGGAGCCCTCGTCTCTCCTGCTCTGGGGCAGAAGACGGGTTTTACACCTTAGTGAGTTTTCTTCTCAAGAGAAACTGTCCCCAGGATCACAGGTCTTTGTGGCAGTGCAGGGGAGGAGGGTTCAGGGGTGGATGTTATTGTGGCCCTTTTGGCTAAATGTCACTTGTGCTCACCAGGGACACGTGCAGCAGGGGCTGGGGGAGGTGGCTGTGGGCAGTCCAGTCTGTGTGCAGTCCCATACTGCACCTGCACTGACAAGGGACCCTGCACACTCAGCCTGGGAGGGTCTGAGAGCGGTGAGGAGCTGGGCACCTGCCTTTGAATCTCAGGCTCCATCAGGTGTCTCGGGTGGGCACCCAAAGCTGGGGCACCCTCAGGCCTCAGTGGTTTCTGCAATTCTTGGGCAGCAGTTACTGCTTGACCCCAGCCTGTGCTCACCCAGGCCCAGCTCTTGGCTCAGCCTTGAGGAGCTTGGCCTGAGTCCTGATGTCGGTGATGCTGCAAACTCCTGTGTTACCATGAGCCCAGCTGAGAGCGTTTTTATTTTAATTTTTTATTTTTTGCACCGCTCCTGGAAGCACTGCAATACCAGGCCGATGCATGGAGAGGATGGAGCAAGCCCCGGTTCCACCTCCCAACACCAAAAATCTACTCAATACCGATCTCCTATGGAGGACATGTTAGGGGCAACCCGCCTACGTGGTCACGGTGCTTCTCCTGCCTGGCGGAGAGCAGCCCAGACGGGTGCTTGTGCTGCCCGAGGAAAGGGCTCAGTCGGTGTCAGACACGTGAGCCCAGCAGAGACAACCCCGCCACCCTGACGTGGTGCTCGCAGCGTGCAAGGCACTGACCGGCGATATCGGTTGCTGCTGTTTTCTCCCGGGTAAAGACCAGGTTTCTGACAGGCCAGTCATGTTCCAGCTAGACTCTTCCATGATAACAAAAGAGATCTCGGTGTGAAACAGCCCATCAGCATCCCAGGCGATTTTCTCAGAGGTTGGTGGTAGTAGCTGCCCATGGTGACCTCTCCACTGAGAGTGCAAATGGCTGTGGGCTAGGGGGGCAGGAGCTCTGAGGAGAGGCTGAGGGGACTGGGTTTACTGACTTTAGAAAGAAGAAGACTGAGAAGGGATTTGATAGCAGCTTTTATCTACCTGCAGCGTGGTTTCAAGGAGCACAACACTGGGCTTTGCTCAGTGGCCACAGGGGACAGAATAAGGAACAATGGGCTCAAAGTGCAGTGAGGGAGGCTTAAGCTGGGTGTTAAGAAAACCATAGTAAGGCCCTGGCGCAGAGTGCTGGGAAGAAGATGTCATCACCTGCATCTTTGGTGAAGATTAGGAATTTCACCAGCATTGGGACTTGAACCCACAATCCCTGATTTAGAAAGCCAATGCCTTATCCATTGGGCTACTGGGGCTTCAAGAGGATAAGGGAGGGGCTTCCTTCTCAAAGGACAGCGGTCCCTGCCTGCGCCCACATGCTCTCAAAACAATGGCAGACAATGAATGCTTTTCTTCCGGCGCTGCGTAAGGACGGCCATGTCCTGGGTGAGACCACAGATCCCGCATGCCCAGCCTCCCGTGTCACACGGGGCTGGACCAGGGATGCTGACAGGCCGAGCACACGGGGTCAGACCGGGGTGTCGTGCACGGTGCCTCTTCCACTTGCAGCCTCCAGTGCTTGGGGTCGAGGAAGCTGGGATTCAGAGGCTGTCTGCTCCAGAAGCAGCTCCTGGGCGGCACCGCGCTGTCCTGGAGGGCGTCGCGCTTCTCCTCCACCCCAGACGCCAGGTTCCCCTCCTCTCGCTGGCCCCCTGCTCCCGCTCGCCCACCTCTGCTGCTCACATGCTCCCTCTCTGCTCTCCTGCTCCTGCCACCTGGGGCCAAGCCGGCGGGTTGGCCAGCCGCTCCTCCACGCGGGTGCCCGGGTGCCCAGCAGGCCGGTGCCGTCGTGCGTCTGGTGCTGGTGGAGACGGCGCGGTCAGAGGGGCTGGTCATCGGGGCGCCAGTCCTCACGCTGCGTCCCCGGTGGCACCTGGGGCCTCTCCCCCACACACAGCTGCTGGACCTGCAGAGCAAGGACACCGAGGACACTGCCACACGTGTCACTGTGGCGCTGCTGCTATTGCACCACGATTTAGTACTTCCTCCTCCAAGTATTACATCACGGCGCAGTAACAACAGTCTGTAGTACGCCAGTACATGTGGCACACTGTTATTTGAGCGGAGCGCTATATCAGGGGAGCACGTCGCTGGGGTGACGTAGCTGCTGGTTATGTGTAGACACGTGCAGGTACTACATCACTAGTGTGTTGCTTCAGCAACCCAGCATGACACTTAGACATGCCCGGTAACGGGACTGGAAGGGGTGCAGTGGAAAGGACTGTGTACGTGAAGGCCAGGGCGATTTGTTGGCAAAGGGGAAGGGGCAGAGGGAAGAGCTGCTTCCCTGGGGTCCCTGGCTGGGAAGGGTCAGGCCTTTCCTTGTAGGACTGTTACAGGGAAAGCAGAGGCCCGCTTCAAAGCTTGGACAGTTCGAGGAAGGGCATCCCTCGTTGCCTGGGGAGGCAGGGCGGAGGCTCTTTTTGAGAGACTGCAACCTCTCGGAGATAACGGGCACTATCCCCAGGGACCGGGCACCCCCCAGCCTTAGATCGGGGCTCGTGTGTGTCCAGGTGCCCAGGGACCGTGGTAAGTTATCCAGGCAGCCCCTGTCATGGGTGGCCACTGCACAAGCCCTGGGTAGCACCTGCCAGGGTTACCCTGGGCCAACTCCCTCCCTTCTCTTCTACATGCCAAGCACTTTGCTCCCATGGGGGCAGGCTCACGCCGCCCGGGGTCGGAGGGACTAGGGCTCCCACTCGTCTGGGACACTGAACTGGTGATGCCCCCAGTCTCTCCCCGGTATGTCTCATCAGAAAGGTGGGATGGGGCATTCCCCCTGCTGTGCCCGAAGTGTGCCCTACTGAGACATCCCAGGTCATGCCACCATGAGCTGTTTGAGCAGGCCGAGGGGTGCCCACCCGCTATGCCCTGCTGCTGCTGATTGCAGTGATGCCCGTGCGCACGAGTGCCTGTTGCAGGGCTCTGCGCTCCCGCGGTGCCCCGGGCAGTCCCACACTCATGTGCTGTGTGCATCACTGCCTGGAGGGCTATTTCTGCCGGTGATACGAGGCCCTGACCCCGCAGCTGAGGCGGGGATCACCGGCGCCACCAGTGAGTTTCTCTGCACGTGACAGCAGGGGACAGTGAGACCAGGCAGGGAGAGGAGAAGAGGGGAGGGCGCAAAGGGCATGGGAAGGGGGCCTGTGTGGGACACCTAGAGCCAGGCCTGCAACCAGGGTGGGCCTGTGCGGGGGCATGGGCACAGGTGGCCACAGGAGCCCCACCCCTCAAAGCCACCCTCCATGAGAGGGGCTTACCAGCTGGGCATGGCAGGTGGTCCTGGGGAGGTGGGGGGGAGGTGGTCTGGCTGCTTGCAGGTGCTGAGTGGCAGAGGCCCCCCACCTCCCCACGGCCGCTGACCCGTCCAGGAAGGAGCTGGAGCTGGAGCTGGAGCTGGAGTTGGAGCTGGAGCTGGAGCTGGAGCTGCCCCGGGGCGGTGTCCTCCCTGGCCTGTCCTCTGCCCTGGCTGTGGGGAAGATGTCAACCCGGGCGCCAGCACTGGGTGAGGAAGCCACGGGCAGGGAGGACACTGGCCACGGGTGCTGCCGGCCTGAGGGCTTGTCTGGGTCTTCTCTGCAGGTCTGGGCTGCTGCGGGGGCTTTGGCAGACCTCCAGTGCTTGAATAAATATGCTGCCCATGGCTTGGGTCCCTGCGAGTGAGGATGCTGGGCAGCTCCTGCATGCAGGGCACGGTCCTGTGGGCTACTCTGGGCCCCTGTTGTGCTCCGTGCCCGCCATTCACGGCAGCCGCGCAGGCTTCACTTTGACTCTGGACTGCCTCCCGGAGCAGTCATGCCCGTACCCGCGCTGTCCCACGGAGGCTGCCATCTCCTCCAAGGTAAGAGCATCAGCGCACCTGCCCTGGCTGCACTGCCGCCGCACCTCGGCCTTGCCCCAAATCACCAGGAGGTCGGTGGTCTCTTCTGCTGCCCAGCTGGGGCCAAGGACTGAGTGTCCCAGGGGCAGTGAAGCTGCCACGTCCATGGGGCTCCTCTGCCAGGGATGCCAGACAGATGCCCCGCGAGGTCCCCAGAGCAAGGCCGGGGCTGGCTCGAGTGCTGGAGCCAGAACGTACCCGCACCACAGGGGCACAACGCCCGGGGCCAGGGAGCAAGCACCAGAGCCTCCTTGCTTCAGCGGGGGCTATGCGGCACTGCTGCTGCCAGACAGGCCTGCCAGGAAACCCCCGAGAGCTGGAAGCGGGCAGAAGCTGGCCCCAGAGAGCTACAGCCAGGCGGGGGGCAGAGAAGCTGGGCTTGCCCTCCATTTGGAGGGAGTCTCAGCCAGGGTGCTCCAATGAGCATTAAACCTAGCCCCTGCTGGTGACTGTACGTGGGCCAGGAGGCTGCTCGCATGTGCTGGGATTGCAGCCACCCTCCGCGTGTCATGTAGCAGTGTTCCCGTGCTTCCAAATGGTGCCGTGGCACTTTAACTACAGCTTGTTCGACGTATTGAAACGTGGGGATGCTGATACGCGAGACACTCCAGGGGCTTTAATTTGGGTGGCTTTTGGGGCCACTTTAATTAAAGAACCTTTGCCCGCAACCTAGAGCATGTGTAAAAACTCCCTGTGTCTTCAGGTATTAGAAATAATATGCATTACCCTTACCTTGTCTGGAGGTAAAGAAGGAGAAGGCACTCCTAGGATTTGAACCGAGGATCCCCAATGTATAAGACAGGTGCTTTAACCAACTAAGCCACACGACACACAGGTAGGTGGGTTAGCCCCTCCATTGCACTCCTGTGAAGAGCACAAATTCTTCACAAAAATGACCAGATCCCGGGGCCTACGTTTCTGTCTCCCAGCCGCAGGGAGCCAACACGACTGCATGGGTCCAACCTGTCAGCTGCACGCCCGCTCCCAGCAGGTCCCCGCCAGCTCCTTTGTGTCAGTGGCTCCCACCGCACAGGCGCTGCCCAAGACGCACATTCCTGGGTCCATTGTGCAAGGCCCGGGCAGAGACCGCAGGAGGCCACGCGTGCTCCCGGTGTCATCCCCCCGTCTGGCACAAATCCCAGGGCAGCACTTTCCTGGGACTCGATGGGAGAACAAGCGCCGGCTCCAACTTCATGGGAGTGTGTCATCATCACAAACGGCACCGGGAGAGTCCGCGCCTGATTTGATACTTGGATAAAATGACACGCCTGGTTCAGCAACAAAGGTTCAACCTGGTCACGGAGGCAGCTGCGGGGTTAAGCCTCACTCAAGCGAGCCCCTGCAGGCAGTGGAGGCTGCTGGAGGCCGTGGCTGAACGATGGCCCCGGGGGCTTTCCAAGCTAGTTTCGGCAGTGGGGCTCCTCGGGGTGTCCTGCCTGGGGGTTTAGGAGCAGCTGGAGCTGGGGTTAGGGTTAGACAAGAGGCAAGGTTGGGAGGTGTCTTTCTGTTCGGGGATTGCAGGGACTGGTGGAGATGGGTGCAGGGCATCGGGTCGGGTTGGGAGGTGTCACCACGTGTGAGGTCAGGTCCTCATGGTGGAGGTTTCCTTCTGCTCCAGGGCTGGCGGGGTGTCCCGGGATCTCCGTGCTGGGCGTTGTGCTGGGCTTGGGGTGCTGCCCAGGTCAGCGGCTCTCATGGCACCGTGCGAGGTCTTGTGGAGGTGATCTCTGAGCTGGGATTCGGGTGCGAGCGCGTGCGAGAGCAGAGAGAGGGAAAGGGTTAGAGCTGTCTTTCGCCATCAGACTGTGATGTCAAACGCTTTCTCTCGCTACAGGGGTGTTTCAGCAGCTAAAAATCCCCGGATGGGCGTCGTGATGTTATTTTGGGGCCTAAGTCACTTCCTGCGATGACGCCGGGCCAGAGCCCTGGACCCAGGCGGTCGCTGTCGAGCGCGGGGGCAAGGCACCCCCAGAGCAAGGGCAGAGCAGGCCCCGCTGCCCGCTGGGCTAAGGGAGGCGGCAGCCCACCCTCTGCAGCCATTAAAAGCCAGACCCAGCCTCGGTCTCCTTGCCGGGCAAGGGTGACGGTTATTGCTCCTTCCTGCCCATTCACGCCCCCGCTGCTCCGGTTTTGCCTCCTCGCGCCGACTCCAGGCTAGCGCGTGCCGTTCCCTGCTCGCGCTTCTCGTTTGCCCTTCGCCTCTGGCTTTTCACTTCTGCTCAGCATCTTTCCTTGGCTTCAGTTGTCTCTGGCTTCGAGCTGGGAGCCCAGTTTGTCCTGCCTTGCCCGTGGCGATGAAGCAAGCTCCGACCCGACCCCGCCAAGCCCTAGCTCCTTGGGGAGCCAATCTGGCCCACGCCCTTGCTGTGGGAAAGTAGCTCCTGGGAGACACCGCCCCGCGTGCCTGCCCAACACGTCGCCACAGAGGCCACTTAAGCAGCGCAGGTGAGCTGAGCCCGAGCCCTTGCCAGGTGCCCCGTCCCCTGCTCCCCATCCTGGGACCAGAAGCACTGACCCCTGACCTTTGTCACCAAACATCCCTGCTCTTGCCCCTCAAATACTCATTGCCATTTTAGAAGAAGAAAGCCAAATCATGCAATGGAAGTCAAACACTGATAACACATTTCATTTTATTGCAAACAACGTTTGTTTTTTGTGTCTTATGTATGGAAAGTTTCACCCCACAAAAATAGTCTTGCTCTTATATTGTGTGTGTGTGGTTGGGGAGTGTATGGTGGTGGGGGTGTGTCTGGTAGGGTGTGAGTGTGCATGTGTGTTTGTGTGCAGGAGCTGCAGGTGAGGTAAAAAAAACTCTCTCTCGGTTCGTTTTCTTTGGAGGCTCATTGAATAACAAATCCTTAGGCACACATTGTTGGTGAGACAAAAGGTATATATTTGCAAATAGGGTCAGAGGGAGAAGACAAAAGATCAAAACCCTCTGCCCCTGAGTACAATCATTAGCAGGCTTTTATCCCCTCTCTTCTGGCATGTGTACAGAAACAGGAACTCTTACAACTCATTTCCGGTTCATACAAACATGCATGAGAATACGTCAGATCATGCATCCCATGTGTATTATAATTAACTACTTAAGTATGCGGGGCGGATAGGCTTAATATGTATTAGGTTATTACGCGTGCTCAAAAGGGACTCAAGGTTACTCAAGGTTCAACCTGAAGGCTAAAATGGCAATTATTCTTATCTTAGCCTAAAAACCGTAGGAGCCATGAAAGAAAGTGTGATTTAGTGTAACAAAGAGATAGTAAATTAGCAGAACAAAGAGAGCTCTTGGAGTTTTTCCTTCAGTTTCCAACCCCGCCCTTCCCTCTCTCATTAAGGAGACAAGGAGGGCTGGCAGCCTTGCTTATTCAAAGGACAACACTATTGATGGGAGCTAACAGCTATTGATAATGCATTTTTAATAATATTTCTAACAATATTCCCCCCTCAAGATGCTTTCTGATCTTTACTTCATTTGGGCATATCAAGATAATTACGAGGAATTTTTCTGAGGACCATGACTTTTGCTACAGTCTGTGCTTTTAGAGGGACTGCTGCAACCTGCATTCCTTCTACCGTGGTGGTTATCAATCTAGTAAGACAAGGAATGAGACAAGGGATAAAAATCAAACCAGTTAGAGCACACAAAAGCACAAACCCTACTTTTTTCCACCAGGGTCCTCCAAATAATTGAAACCACCAGTCCTTATTCCATGTAGTTTCCCACGTTTGTATTGGTACATGGGCTATTTTCCTAATCTCTTTGGCAATCTCTAAGACCACCTTCCCGTTATCATCTATTTGGAGGCAACAATTAGAAAGGTTGAACTTTCCACAGACTCCGCCATCCTCTGCGAGTAAATAGTCTAAAGCCATTCGATTTTGGTATATGGCTTCCCTCATCTGAGAGCTTTGTCGAGCCAGCAACTCGAGAGCAGTGGCGGTCTGGTTAGTAATTACTTCCAAGACTGCCTGCAACCGGATGATTCTATTCAGCATATATATTGGTGTCCGGTAGCCCCAACTCCCATCATTAGCCCATGTAGCTGGTCCATAATACTCAATAATCCTCTGAGGAGGCCACTCATCCTCCTTCCACTTTTGGGAGCCACCCTGTGTCAAACTTACATCAATACTTCTCTTGGCCCTGTTCCAATCATCATACAAAGAGACTCCCAGCTTATTTCCAACCTCAGATGGTAACAAAAAGAAAGATGGTACAATTACTCCAATATAGCAGGTTCCCGTCCACCCTCGTGGTAGGACCGTATAGGCACGCTTTCCACAAATCCAATAATGTCCTTTTAGGGCCCTGTGTTCCCCTCCCAAGGCTAGGGGGTCACGGCTGTGGAAAAGAAGGGGATAGTATTTGGTGCCCTTATGCCCTAAAGGGCCAGTGTGATAGTTACTCAGTTTAAACTGACATTTCCATACGCCATCTTTATCCCTATACTCGCACTTGGTTATTTCATTTGTGTCATTTAAGGCACTCCAATATGCATTAAACCTTGCCACTGTGCCATTCAGGTGTGCCCATTGCCACTTATAAATGTAGGTAAATCGTTCGCCTCGGGTCTTTTCATATGCCTGACATCTGGTAGGGTCAGGATCGAAAGGTAATATTCTTGTCCTTTTGAGATTTTGCATCTGTGTGGAGATTGGGAGCCTAACGGCAGCAGAATTCCATTGATCAGCATACCTGCTGCATACTCGGGCCCATTTTAATGTCCATGTACACTGACTATGTCCTAACCTCCTTCCTGTACCATTACTGCTAATACAGTACTCTCCCAATGCCACTTGGGAAAGATCCCAGCTGTGGTTCTCATCCCATTCTTGACCAGTACTCTTAACATCTGCTTTGTCACTGACCAACCATTTTGGGGCCAAAGGAAAAGCCCTCCAAGGCCACTGTTCTCCGGCCTCTCGGAGCCCCCCACAGGCCCAGCAGTTGGTAAGATTCAAAGTACTTGCAATCCTCTCCATCATATCAACAAACAAATTTGTCCCTGGGGGAGTAATTTGGGAAAGCGGGGGCATAGGCCAGTGGCTAAGGCTATGCAATCCTGCTTCTTTCATTATGCAGATAACAACAAGGCACATTATAATTCCCACCATATTTTCCCTTTTACTTTCTGGACTAATTTTCTGAACTTTGATTAAGCCGTCTCAGGTGCACTTGGAGATCACCAGTAGGTTCACAGCTCCACTTGCTGGCTTCTTGTTCCGAAGACGACTCAGCTTCCGGAGTGAGTTCGTCTTGGGAGTTGTTGTCCTCTGACGCTTGTGGATGTCGTTTCACACGGGTATGGTGTATCCAACGGTCATGGCCAGCGATCTTTACAGCGGTGTGGGTTGTTAGAAGTACCTGGAAAGGGCCACTCCACCTCTCAGTCAGAGGTTCCTTTTTCCACCGCTGCACCAAGACCCAGTCTCCCGGGGAGAAGTCATGTACCGGTACGTCTAAAGGCAGGCACTGAAAGGAGGCTGCATACCTGTGAAGAGAAAACAAGACAGACTGCAAAGCAATAACGTACATATGAAGCTCACTATTACCTAATTCAAAAGTTACATTCTCTCGCATCCCAGGAGGTAAGACTCGAGGCGGCTTGCCAAACATAATTTCATATGGGGTCAATTTAAGGCCCCGTCGGGGAGTGTTTCGAATGCAAGTAAGGGCGAGCGGCAATGCTTGAGGCCACTTAAGACGTGTTTCAATACAGATTTTGGTGAGCAAAGTCTTTAAAGTCCTATTCATACGTTCCACTTGTCCTGAACTCTGTGGTCTCCATGGTGTGTGTAATTTCCAAGTAACCTTGAGAGTTTGCGCGACTCCTTGAACCACTTTTCCCACGAAGTGTTGTCCTTGATCCGACTCAATGGACTCAGGCAGGGAATACCGGGGAATGATCTCCTGCAACAAATACTTCACTACTGTAGCCGCAGTGGCAGTCCTGGTGGGCCAGGCCTCGACCCAACCAGAGAGCTGGTCTACCATGACAAGTAAAAACCCGTGATGTCCGGACCGTGGGAGCTCGGCAAAATCAATCTGCCATGCCTGTCCAGGGTACGCTGCCCAGGGTCTACCTCCCATTGGCACAGGGGGTTTCCTTCGGGGGTTTACTTTCTGGCATGTGATGCACTTGGTAGCAATGCGCTGAGCTTCTACATATAGCCCTGGAGCTACTGCTTGGCGGATCACTAGATCACCCATGGCCAAACCTCCCATGTGGGTTCTTGCATGGAGCTGTTGCAGCACCTCCCGAAGCAATGGCCTAGGTATCATGACTTTCCCTCCTGGTACTATCCACCACCCCAGGAGTTCTTTTCTGCACAAGCTCTTTGTGCAAATTTATCTTCTTCAGGGGAATACTGTGGGACTAAATCTTGGATGTCTGGCCATATGGCATGGGACATGGCCTGCTTGGATACCTCCTCCGCTTCTCCCCCAATAAATGCAGCTTCCTTTGCTGCTGAATCAGCCTTTGCATTTCCAAGCTTATGCTTTTCCTCAGCAGCCTTCCCATGGGCCCGCACATGAATGACTGCTACCTCTTTAGGCTGGTGGAGTGCCTCTAGTAGCTTGATAATCTGGGGGCCATTAGCAATCTTATTCCCAGAGGCCGTAATAAAACCCCTTTCTTTCCACAATAGTCCGTGTGCATGGACTGTAGAAAAAGCATAGCGAGAGTCAGTGTATATATTAACCCGCTGGTCTGTCCCCAGCTGTAATGCTCGGGTGAGCGCAGTGAGTTCCGCGGCCTGTGCCGACCATGAGCTCGGCAATGACTCCCTCCATACTACCTTATCCAAGGTTACCACTGCACATCCTGTTCGTCTTTTTCCATCGATGACAGAGCTGGAGCCGTCTACGAAGTATTCAACATCTGGGTCCTCAATTGGGTCCTCAGCAAGATCAGGTCGCACCTGTGTGGTTTGATTTAGGACCTCAAGGCAGTCATGCATCGGTTTCCCTGGCTCCGGCAGCAAGGTTGCAGGGTTTAAGGCTGTAGTATGTTTGAAAGTAAGTCCTGGATTAGAGAGCAAAAATATCTCATACCGTGATTGTCTGGAGGGGTTAAGAAATTTCCCTCCCTCAGTCCCTAGGATCTGGGGAACTCCATGAGGAGTGAGTATTTCCATATCCGCACCCATGACTATCTTCTGGGCTTCTTCAACAACCACTGCTGTGGCTGCCACAGCCCGAAGACAGGCTGGCCACCCGAGTGCCACTGGATCTAGAACCTTTGAGTAATATCCCACGGGTCTCCAGGTCGGGCCCGATGGCTGTGTCAGCACCCCTGATGCAACCCCTCGATTCTCATGAACATACAGTCGATATGGCTTTTTACTATTTGGGATGGCCAGGGCAGGGGGCTGGGTTAATGCTGCCTTAAGCAGATCAAAGGCATGCTGCATTTCTTTATTCCATTTCCATTTAGTGAGACTCTCCTTAGTCAGTGAGTCATACAGTGGTCTAGCCTTCCCACCGTAATCTGGTATCCATAGTCGACAGAACCCAGTTAGCCCTAGGAATGCCTGCAACTCCTTGGGTGACTTAGGTGGGGTTAGACCTTGGATTGCCTGTATGCGATCTGCACTTAGGGCTCTGACTCCTTTTGAGAGCTTATATCCCAAAAATGTGACTTCAGGCTGACATATCTGGGCTTTCTGTCTAGAAACTTTATATCCTTTTTCCCCCAGAGTGTTTAGGAGTGACCTGGTGGCTTCCTCACAGAGCTGCAAGTTTGGGCTTGCAACTAGCAGGTCATCCACATACTGGAGGAGAGTCACTGCGGGGTGTGATCCCTTCCACTCCTCCAAGTCCTTCTGAAGGGCAAGTCCGAAAATATGAGGGGCTGCTACGAATCCTTGTGGGAGAACTGTCCACATGAGTTGGGCTTTTTGGAAGGTGTCTGGATCCTCCTATTCAAAAGCAAACAATTTTTGACTGTCTCGGTGAAGGGGAATAGAGAAGAAAGCATCTTTCAAATCTAGCACTGAAAATATTTCAGCTTCCCCCGGTACTTGTGTCAAGATCGTGTGAGGGTTCGGGACTACAGGATGGTCTGAAAGGATCTTCTTATTTACTGCCCGTAAGTCTTGGACCAGTCTGTATGAGACCCCATCTGCCTTTGGCACTCCAAGGATGGGGGTGTTATAGGGTGAAGTCCCTTCCACTAGCCATCCGTACCTCTTGTATTTCTCTATTAACGGCTTGAGTCCAGCTCTGGCCGCTCGGCTGAGTGGGTACTGCTTTACCCGAACGGGCCCCTCCCCATCCTTGAGTACGATCCTTACCGGGGAGACGAACTTAGCTCGCGCAGGGGTTCCATCAGCCCATACCGAGGGGTCTACTCCAGTCATGTGATCTTCTGGACTTACTGCAGGGCGTCGGTCCTCCAGGAGAGCCATCTGATAGTTCGAGCTCTGCTTGACAGGTAGCTGGACCACCATCTGATCGTCTCTGAAAAAGATCTCAGCTTGCAATTTTGTGAGTAAGTCCCGCCCAAGGAGTGCAACCGGGCAACTTGGAGAATACACAAAGGAGTGCTCAAGCAAATGATCTCCCACTTTGGTAAGGAGTGGTTTACAAACAGGGAGTCGGGTTTGCATTCCCTCAATCCCTTCCACAAGTACATGCTGTTCACTAGTTCCTGCACAGGGGGGTTTTTCTGGAATCATTGAAAATGTAGCCCCAGTATCCACCAAGGCTTCAAAGTTTTTGCCACCAACCCTAATGGTTACCATGGGATCTTCTCGGGCTCCAACCCGAAGGGTAGTGGTCTTAGATCCCTGTCCCCTTCATTCTGAATCCTCACCCTTGTCTTCTGCCCGCATGAGGTGACCTCTCGGTTCCCCCTCTCTCTTCTCCTTCAACTTCGGGCATTCCCTTTTCCAGTGTCCTTTCTCTTTGCAATAAGCACAAACGTCTGCTCCCACTCTTTCTCCTTTCCCCTTCTGCATCCCAGCCTTTTCAGAGTTCCCTCCAGTTATAGCAGCTGCTAGTGCTGCCATCTGTCGCTGAGCCTTTTTATCCTCCTTGCGCTCCTGCACTTGCTCACGATTCCCATACACCTTATATGCAATTTCCACCAGCTCTGAAATCGGTTTCCCAGCACCTCCCTCAGTTTTCTGGAACTTCTTACGGATATCAGCAGCAGATTGACCAATAAACATAAGATTTACCATGCGCTGGTTATCTGGGGCTTCTGGATCCAGATCCGAAAACCTGCGAAACGCCTCATACAGCCTCCCAAGGAAAGCTGAGGGATCCTCCTCTTTTCCCTGTCTCACTTCATACAACTTAGACAGATTGGTAACCCGAGGCACTGCCTTTCCCATTGCTTCCACTATAATTCCCAGATACCGTGCACTCAGCTCTCTGCCTTCGGCAGTGTGATTATCCCATCTCGGCTCTTCTACAGGGCAGGTATCACGCAGAGTACGACCAGCAGCACCCTCTAACTCAACTCTGGCTGTCGCAATACGCTCTGCTGTACCTAACACTAATCTCCTCTCCTCCGGGGTTAGGAGGGTCTGGAGCATCATCTGGACATCAGCCCAAGTGGGTCGGAGAGTCTGCCCAATAGATCGAAACAAATCCCTCATCTTTTCAGGGTCTTCACGAAAAGAGGGGCTCTGATTCTTCCAGTTAAATAAATCTGAAGTGCTAAATGGGGTGTAGACAAAAGTTGCAGTGCCTCCTTCCCCAATAACCTCTCGCATCGGACAGTTCAGCACCGGCTGTGACTCTACAGGCTTGCGCAAATAATAACCCTTATTTCCTGATTCAGATGAGGCACTTGGCTGAGGCTCACGCTCTAACTCATTAGGTATGCCTTGGTACATCGGTGGTGGTCTCTCTAAGGGAGGGGGCGGTGGTGCAGAAGGACTGGATGCCGAGGAGGCGTCTGACTCATCTTCGCTACCCGACAGGGCAACCGGAGCACAGGTCCGGTACTCAGCCAATTCAGAATCCCCCCCCTCATTAGACTCAGGAAGTACAGGCGCCCCCCCCGAGTCTTTTTCTTAACAAGCATCACATGAGACTTTACTAAGTAATTCTTAATCCAAGGTGGCTGATTTTGAACCACCCACAACCAACAATCAATATAAGGAAACTGATTCCAATACCCATTTTGCATAACAATTTCATGGATAGCTATCACTTCTTTTAGCACAAAGGATCCTTTCGGGGTCCAGTGGACCCCAAATGTTGGCCACTTGAGTTGACAAAACTTAGTTAAATCACCTTTTTTCATTTTTATTCCGTAATCGGCCGGCCTTGCAAATTTATTAAAATGACGTAATAAGCACCTTAGAGGGGTATCCGTGTTTTCTACACGGGAGCTAACCGTACCCATTTTGCCCACAAAAGTGCACCCAAGGCACACCAAATACCAAAAAGTCCCTTACAGCAGATGATTTACCATGAGAACATGCACACCTCCTGCTCCGGACCCAGAACCAAATTGGGCAAAGGGAATTCGTATACTCACTCAGATACCCCAGAGATCTCGATCCAAAGCCAAAAATGTGTACCTGGAGACTCCAAAAAAAAACAAAATTTGCATAGGAGCTCTTAGTGTTCCGGATGTTCCGGCTCACACCTCAAGCCCCCCCTCAGGGCGAGCCAAAAAGAAAGGCTCGGCGCGCAAACCCCCCAGGGGGGCAGAGACGATGTGCCGACGAACTCCGGAGTTATCCAAAGAAAGCCCCACGTTGGGCGCCAGATTGAAGTAAAAAAAACTCTCTCTCGGTTCGTTTTCTTTGGAGGCTCATTGAATAACAAATCCTTAGGCACACATTGTTGGTGAGACAAAAGGTATATATTTGCAAATAGGGTCAGAGGGAGAAGACAAAAGATCAAAACCCTCTGCCCCTGAGTACAATCATTAGCAGGCTTTTATCCCCTCTCTTCTGGCATGTGTACAGAAACAGGAACTCTTACAACTCATTTCCGGTTCATACAAACATGCATGAGAATACGTCAGATCATGCATCCCATGTGTATTATAATTAACTACTTAAGTATGCGGGGCGGATAGGCTTAATATGTATTAGGTTATTACGCGTGCTCAAAAGGGACTCAAGGTTACTCAAGGTTCAACCTGAAGGCTAAAATGGCAATTATTCTTATCTTAGCCTAAAAACCGTAGGAGCCATGAAAGAAAGTGTGATTTAGTGTAACAAAGAGATAGTAAATTAGCAGAACAAAGAGAGCTCTTGGAGTTTTTCCTTCAGTTTCCAACCCCGCCCTTCCCTCTCTCATTAAGGAGACAAGGAGGGCTGGCAGCCTTGCTTATTCAAAGGACAACACTATTGATGGGAGCTAACAGCTATTGATAATGCATTTTTAATAATATTTCTAACACAGGTGTGCAATGTGGGGAAGAGAGGAGGAGCAGGCTGCGTCCTCACCCCGCACGGCGCTGTCCAGACCGCTTTGTGGCTGGTCGGGTGTATATGGCAGGTTGTGAGCATGTCTCGCAGAGCCGTGTATGGTAGGGTGTGTGTGTGTTTGCAGGACGGGGTGTGTGGTAGGTGTGTGTGTGGTAGAGTGAGTGCATGTGCCAGGCGCAGCGTGGAGCACAACAGCAGGGCATCCCGTGCCCTCACCCCTCCAGCGGTGCCCAGAGCTGAGCCCCCGCCTGCTGCTGCCACAGGGGCTGCGCCATGGGCAACGTGTGGGGTCCCATCATAGAGTTGATGCGGGAGGTGTTTTGGCACCAAGGGATCGGGAGCTGGGCCTCGCGGCGGGTTTGGGGCCTCCCAAGCCCGTTGCTGTGTCCAGGCTGCACGGGGTCTTGTGCGAGAGTAGCCTGAGCGGAGGTCGGGTCACCTGCCCCGGGCTCTGCAGCCCATACGCGGCAGAGCAAGAGCCAGGCCTCGGCCTCCTTCTCCTGGCCACGGTGAGAGGGGTTGCTCCTTACTGCCCGTTCACTTCCTTGCCGCTCTGCTTTTGCCTCTGGGCCCTGACTCCACGGTGCTCACCCACGACTCCACGCTGCCCCTCCTGCCCCTCGTGCCGCTCGTCCCCGCGGGCACCAGTGACATGCCCGAGAGGATCACAGGTGACTCGTGGGCACTGGGTGCAAGGCTGAAGGGGACAGGGCCTCGGGTGCTGCTGCCTCCGATCCTTGCACTCAAGGGGAAGGGCCTGGGCAGGGACGGATGCACCAGCACATCACGGGCTGGATGCACAGATGCTTTGGCTTGTTCAAGCACGGGATGTTGTTGAACGAAGGAGGATTGGCAGGAAGAGACGGGATCCGCCTGACGCAGAGCGGGAAGAGCATGTGGCTCACAAGCTGGCTAACCGGGGGATGTCGCGGTGGGTGTGTGCTATGGGCCACCACACCAGGAGCCTGGCGGGGATGAGGCTTTCTTCAAATGGGTAGCGCAAGTCTCCCGATCACGGGCCCTGCTGTCCTGGGGACCCCTCCACCCTGCCGTGCTGGGAGGGCAATGCAGCCGTGCGCAGGCGATCCAGAAGTCAGCGGCAGAAATTCCTGTTCTTTTTTCTGTGGGTGCCCAAGTGCGGGGGCGGCTCCAATTGGGACATCTTCCCCTGGCTGTGTCCCAGGCACACACTCCTCTCTTGAATTCAGCAGCCTGTGTTTCACTAAAGCATGTTTACCAGAAAGACATCCCGTCCTGATCTGAAGATGTCAAGAGATGGAGACTCCACCTTAAGTGGAGAGCGCATACTTATCTCAAATTACAGTCATTGCAAGCTATAAGAATTCCCTATTAATTACAGACCAAAAATACAGTGCAACTTTATTTATGCAGCATTATTCGCACATATATATATGTCTATTTTATATATATATTTCACTTGGCACCTGTCCTAGTATTTCACCCAAAATACTTCACAGGGAAATGTAGTTTTTAAGAAACAACTAAAATGCCATTTCTGACATATCTGGTAGTATCTCGAGTGTGTAAAGTGATGCTCCAAGCTGCTTTACAGTGAGTTAGTATTACAAAACATCAGGGACTTGGAAGAAGTGAGTGTCTCGGCTGATTCAAACCAGTAATCCATCTCGTCAAGTAACAAGTCTCCAACAGTGACCGACGTCCGGTGTTTTAGAGGAAGCAGGGAGGGAGGGGAGGTATAACGCGATCCTTCTTTTATCGCCACAAGTCCAGATCCCTGCATAGTGCAGGAAGGCAGAATATGCTCGGGGCGTGGACCTGATGAGACCTTTACAGTAAGAGCCCCAAGAGGCTGCAAGATTCGGTTTGTCTCCAATTACACCCGAGATACAGGTTTAAAATTTCATCAGAAAACACCCAATTACATTTTACTCCTTCACCTAATTTCTAATACCACTGAAAACACAAAGCCACTTACACACACAACCCTCCCTTAGATAACGTGAATTAAAAATATGTGGAAGAGTATTTGAAGTCTTGTGGGAAATATTACCGCTCTTAAGATTCACTAAAAACAACAGCGCAGAGATCACTTGGCGTTGTATAGTACATAATGACATCCTGAGGGGCTCATGATGAAACTAGGAGGGTCTTCACATGCAAAGAAGATGCTTGTGGAAAGGAAATACATTACAGGTAAAAACTGACAATAAAATGGAAGAGGGACAGAAACGGCACATGCTTTGTGGGAAGAAAAATTACTGAAATATATGAACACACCTGCTTTTCCCTTAGCTTCCTACATGAGCTATGACTTGATTTTACCTGCCACAGCTGCTGTGCCCTGAGGTATCACAGTGCTGCCATCTAGCTACACGCGGTGTCCATCCACTCGGAGCTTAAAAGCTGAGTTCAAATCCATATCATGCAAAAACAGTGTTCACAGGCTTACTGAGAGTACCCGGAGTATGTAAGTTTGCAAGAATTGAATCTCAAATGAGCATCTCAGTTAGACACCTGTAGCAGGACTTCAGCCCACTGGTTCAAACTCAGCTTTTTTTGTTTTTTCATTCCAGGTTATACTTGACTAATACAGAGCTTGGACACTGGCATTGACTACGAACTTGGAAAAAACTCCGTTTAAGCAGAAGTTTGGGGACAGAAGGCTTAAAATTTTATCTTTTGTATGTTAGGAACTCATCTGACTCCCATTACCATTGCACCCATGTGCCTTACAATTTACAGTGGATGTATCTTCCCAACTTCCCTGTGAGGTAGAGAAGGATCATTCCTACTTACAGTCAGAGCACTGAGGCACAGAGGGACAAAATGATGTGCCCAAGGTTACTAAGGCAGGCTGTGGCAGAGTGAGGAGCTAAGCACAGCTTTCCAAAATCCGTAGGTAACCAGTGACCGTGTTACCTATCGGTAGAGCCTGCGTCTCCCTCCCTTTACATGAAATCCAGGAGTAACCACAAACACATGAAATACGCACAAGAAAGAGAAGCCTGAGGGCCGATGTTTCTATGATGAGGAATAGGAATGACTGGGTAATTTCTTTTAAAAATTAGGGAAAAGTCCTCCATGCATTTCGCTTTCATACAACTCACTGCAGGATCACTATGCAAGACAACAGAGCTTTGCTTTCCAAAGGCCAAAAAACCCCCAATCTTTCTGCCTACAAAACAATACATCTTAAGTCTTTTCAAAGGCTTGGCTTCATTCAAATTATTTACATGTGTTGTTGCAGTACAAGACACAAGAGGCAGGCAGAGGAAATGTATGAACTAAATACAAGTTGCACCGTAGGCTAATTTAAGTTGTAAAGTTAAAATAAAAAAAAAGGAAACTGTTTTCTATCAATGACTATACGGAGATCAATAGGATAATGAAGCTGGATTAAAAGCCCACTGCACTCAACAGTAATTGAAAAACTTCTGCTGTCATTTCCTCATCCCTTGTGTTTTTAATTAGTCACCAAACTTCAACTAACCTTCAGCTGGGGTCCGGGAAAAAAATAACATGTAGGCTGTGCTTGGCAAGGTGACGGAGTGGTTAAGGCGGTGGACTGCTACTCCATTGTGCTCTGTACATGTGGGTTCAAAGCTCATCCTTGTTGTGAGGTACTCTTGTGGGGCGAGGGGGGCACGCTGGAGGGGAGGGACAGAGTCCAGCTGGATGGGGACAGGCTGCAGAGGTGGGGGGATGAGAACAGGGTGGGATTCAAGGCAGGCAAGTGCAGGGTGCTGCATCTAGGGAGAAGGAGCCAGCAACACAGCTATGGGCTGGGGAATCACCCCTCTTGGCAACATGGTTGTGGGAAAGGGATCTTGGAGTCATCATTCACTCTGGGAGGGACATGAGCCACCAATGTGAGGAAGGGGCCAGTGTAAGGCTACTCACACCTGGTCGTGCATCTACAGATGCATCACAAGCAGGTCCAGGGAGGTGATCCTTCCCCTCTATGCAGTAGTGCATCCAGAGGAGATGCATGCATTTCCAAATCTCAGACAATGTGTGTGAGGCAAACAGCCTGCACATGGAAGATCTTCTTGCATTTGTTTTAATTCCAGAACATTTCACAATAAGAATTTAAAATGCACATTTCCCAACCACAGGGACACACAATCACTGTCTCAATGCCTTCTGAATCACACGTAGGTCATTTAAACAAGCTTTCCTCTGCCTGCGACCTTGCAAACTCAAGCTGGACTCCAAGGAAAAAAAAGAAGCTTCTTCCCTTCTCACATCACCACGTGCCAAGGACTCTACCTGGCAAATCACACTCTTGTAGTCACCTGCTCTGGTCTCTCCGCATTCAGATCGTGCCCTCGGGGACACCGAGACTCCCCAGGGCTTTCAGCAGACCTGCCCAGCACCTGAAACCTGGTCCGCCAGTCTCTCTCTGCTCGACGGGACCTGCCAGGCTCCGAGGAGCAATGAGATGATCAGATGAGCTAGGAGGAGCCATTTTTGGCATAGTCACTTTGAGCTTGGACCAAAGGAGAGAGGAGCTGGAGCCCGGACAAGCAAGTCTGAAGGCCTGATTCCCAGACGTGCTGAACCACACTTGTCCCTGCCCTCAGCCCAGTCCCAGCTGCGGTAATACAGTGACCTAAGGTGACAGTGCTGGAGCCTGAGAGAAAGAAGAGAAGAGGAGGGGGAAAAAACCCCACCTCACACACCACATTTTAATACTGCCATTTTCTCCTGAATACATGTATATGAAAAAGAAATCTAGAAATAAATAAGGTGCCTTCTAGCAGAGGCACCATTCATGCCCACAAGCACAGGAAGCAAGGACCGACGGAGCGGAGACCAGGTCACCATCCCGCACCACCCTGTGTCCCATTTCCAAAGTTACCAAGGCACTTTGAAGCTCAAGACCCAGCTGTTTCCAATGAGATGTCATCTCTTAAATGCCTAAGGCCTTTTGGCAAGTGGGATTGGCATACTGCTGAGACGTTTTCCCAGTGTCAACAGTGGACATCTGTTGTTCCCATCTGGACCAAAGTAACCAGGGCCAAGGAGTCTGCAACAGAGCTGCCCTCTTGGAGCGGTCCAGGGCAGACAGAGCCGCAGAAAGGGCACTTATCTACACGCCTAGAGGGAGTCCTGCCAAGCGGAGGCATGCCCCTCGGACACGGGGCGAGGGGCAGGCTGCAGAGCGGCTTTCTGTGCTTGGGTGCTCTGCCGGCAGGCAGCGCTCTTGGGGGAGAAGCTAGAGTTTTCTCCGGTTTCAAAACGGGAATCCAAACTCCATGGGTATTGTTACATTAAAACCAACTGTGACGTTCACATCCGCCAGCACAGGGCTCCAAGCACATTTAGCGAGTGAACCCGCGTGTTTCTCCAGGCGAACAGGTTCCAGCACTGCTGCAGGCCTGGCCCTGCACTACCTCAGCGGGACAAGGACAGGACGGCAGGGGCAGCTCCACCGGGAACACGGCCCTAGACTCGCAGCGTGGTTTCCTCCCCCGATGGCAGGTGTGTGGCAAAAGGGGAGACAGGTTAAGGGTCTCTCCCTTTGATTTTCAGTCTCCTGGTCACTGGGGGCACAAAACACCCCGACGATTTCTGCCCAGGCACGGATCAGGCACAGTGCTCAAAAGCCTCTTTTATAGTCTCATATCCCCGTTCGTTTCCTTTCCCTGTTTGGTTCAGGTTCCTCTGCTTGACAATTAAACAAACCGTTAAACAATGAAGCAGACTATTAACCATTTAGAGCCCTAAGTAGCGGTGACGAGTTAAACCTCTACGCGCAGCGTCTGGCTGCAGCGCAGCTCCGCCGGGGAACGGGCGGGAGAGAGCAGAGTGCAAACCCGGCGGGAAAACGCGAGCGTTAGCAAGCAATGCGCTCGCTGCACCAAGTCGGCAGAAAACAGGTGGGAAAAGGCAAGAGACCCGGGGTGGGAAATGCAAGGGCTCACCTAAGTACCCGCTCACCCCCGTGCGCGCACACTCGCACGGACACTGGCCTGTCTCTCGCTGGGACTGGCTGGCTGCCGGCCTCTGGCTCGGGGCAGCATCGTACTCCTGCTCAGTACATCTGCACGGACGGCTGGGGGCAGACATTAAGCTTTAACTGGGATAAGTGTGGTCTGCACCCGCTGCAGAAGAGAAGTTTGGCACTTGTTGTTTAAAAGGAGGAAACTGGTGCACGATTTGCACCCCCTGCCAAGGCAGAGTCTGCTCGTCTTGCTGCCAATCTAAGTTACAGCGCTTAGAGACAAAACCATAGCTTAGATCTAGTCCACCTCAGCCTTTTTGAGTGTCTCTGCTCGCCAGGGTCCCCAGACCGGGAGCCTCCACTGTCCGTTCAGATGCTGCGGGATCCATTGGCTTGTGCCATGATGTTACATCGGTCCCACCGAGCGCTTCCCACCAGCACAGCCCAAAGGGCTGTCGCAGCAGAGGCTGGGGCTGCTGTCGCCCTGCTCCCCACGCAGAGGACGGCACAGCGAGGGCACAACTGCTGAGCTGGGCACAGCTCTCCCCAGTCCCCGTCCAGGGCTTTAGTCCCGGGCCCATGCTGCAAACTGTTGAGCAAGCCGGCTGCGTCTGAGGTTCAGGCCCCCCGGGGCGTCACGTCACCCACCGAGCCGTGCTCCAGGCCCCCAGCCGCACGTCAGCTTGCTTGGCCTGGCGGGGGTGTGCAGAGGGGTCCTGACTGCCGCCTGGGCCTGGGCTGAGCCGGGCGGATCCTGGGTCCGGCTTTGAGAGGGACAGTCACGCTCGGGGGAGAGCAGAGCTGGCCCCTGACCCTGCGGGTAGAGGAGGAGGCCAGCTTGACCCACAGTCAACATGGACGGCTCCGAGTTTACCCCAGGGAGGACCCGGGTCTGCGCTTCATGACCCGTGGGCGGGTGGCCCTGACCAAGCCTGAGCTACAAGTCGGTGTCTCCCATTTCTCCCTCCTGCTCGTTGCAAACAGCGACAACCGCGTCCTGGGCTGTATTCACAGGAGCGTCACGTGTCCGTCACGGGAAATGACCCTTCCCCTCTATCCAGCACTGGGGAGGCCTCACCAGGGCCTTTCTGACCACGACAAGGGCCAGACATCGGAGCAGGCTGCCTAGGGGAGCGGTGACATCTCCGTGACGGGAAACCTTGAGAAGCAGGTTGGACGGACACTTGGCGGGGATGGGTTACTCAGGGATGGCAGTGCCAGGATCTGGGGGCTGGACTAGGTGACCGTGTGAGGCCCCTTCCAGTCCTGTTCACTGATCCCGTGTCCCTGGAGACACATGTGTTCACATGGAGCCTGTGGCAGAAAGCCACCTTGTTTCTCCCCAAAATCTCTGCCCTGTGACACTGTGACTAAAATCTCTGAGCAGCAACCATTTGATTAGGGGGGGCCGAGCACGGAGGGGACCGCACCCTGGCCCGTCTCTTGAGCTGGCTGCAGTCCTGAGGGAGGGGAAACCTGCTCCCTCTGCCTAGGGGACTGGCATCAGCCACCTGGGTGGGGGGCATCTACCTGGGGAGCTGGAATCTGCCCGGTAACAGGTGATGCATTTCAAATTGGTTGGCTGACAGCCAGCTGGGGCTGACCTCCACTGGCCCAGGTGAGTGAGGTCACAGGGGCTATATAGGCTGGGAGGGGGAGGAGGCTCTCTCTCTTCGGCCATGAGGTGAAGCAGCAGCCAAGCAGGGGAGACAGAGGAGCCTTGCCATCGGGACCGAGCTCTCTCTCACCCCCAGACTCCCGAGGGGAAACGGGAGAGCTCTGGAAGATGCGTGTGAGGAAGCTACTCAATCGGATTAGATATCTAGCTGGCAGTAACACAGATGCGTGATCAAAAGGCTACCTCAGCCACACTGTTTGCTCTCTAGGATTTCTAAGATATTGCTCAACCCTGTAATCAATAAAGTTCTCCTTTGTGACTGGTGTGGGAGACTTATTGAGGGGTGGGTCCCCTAAGAGACCCCTTAGGTCTGTAAGGGAGACTTTGCTTTTTGCCCCCCAACTTGGGGAAGTGCCCCAAGTGCCTGTACCGGGTCGAGTACCCGTCGGACTATTAGGCCTGTGTTTCCCCGAGGACACAGGGCCGAGAGAGTCCCTTCTCGGGGTGGTGGCGGCACGTTACCCCCAGACTAGCGAGTGTGCTCCGGGAGAGGGGTCGGCCGAGCTTCAGGCGCCCCTGGGGAGGCATTCGGAGCCTGGCAGGGGGTCTGGCGCAGGGAGGTGGGGGGCTCAACGCAGGAGCGCCCCCTACTGGCCCGCCACAGCCCCTGTACCCCACACACCTGGCCTTGTGCGAAGGTTGGAGACCTGAGCTGGTGCGTGCAGCTCCGGGGTCTTGATCCGCTCCCTGACCCTCTGTGCACTGATCTGTGCACTGCCTGCCCTGCCTCATGCAGGGGTTGGAGTCCTGACCCGCCAAGTGCAGCTCTGAGGCCTCGGTTCAATCCCAGACCCTCCATGCCCCACCTGTGCACCGGGTGCCCTGCCTCATGCAGGGGTTGGAGACCCAAGCTGCTGCCTGCAGGTCTCCTGGACCCTCCATGCACTGGCTGTGCGCTGACACCATGCTCCCTCCTGGCGCGGCTGGGGAACACAACCGCTTGCTGTTCCCTGTCCAATGAGTCATCTTTGGGCATCTTCCGGGGCAACTGCTCTGCCCTGCTGGCCAGCTCTGCCAGCTCTTCTTTGCCCTCTTCTCCATCCCTCATTGCAGCCGCCCCTGTGCCAGGCACACTGCCTTTTTTTTCCCTTTGGGGGCTTCTTTCTGGTCCAGCTCTTCATCACACCTCTGGGTAGGGGTTAGGCAAGCCTCCCCCCTGCCATCACCTGCTTGGTGGGGGAAGGGGATATACCCCACCAATCATTTTGAACTTCTTCAAAGCCGGCAAACCCGCCACAACTGGAATATCACCAGAGAGGATTACATTCAGCACAGAGACCGGGTAGGGAAGGAAGGTGGAGGTCTATACAACAATGGCCTGCACTTGTAGGGAGATTAGAAAAGCTAAGGCAGTGACTGAATTTCAGTTAGCAAGGGGAATCAAGGACAAGAAAAAGGCCTTCTTTAGGTATGCAGGGAACAGAAGGAAAACACATGGAAGTGTGGAGCCACTGCTTAATATCTCAGGACAGCTGGTTACTGACACTCAAGGAAAAAATGAACTCCTGAATGATTACTTTTCTTCGGTATTTCACTGGACCAAGGGGAAAATCATGCAAGATAAGGTTCAGATTGGCTATGGTGGGACTGACCACCTTCCTACTATTGACGCTGAGCTGGTAGGTGATCAGTTAGAAAAGTTAAACATTTATAAGTAATCAGGACCAGATGAACTTCACCCAAGAGCGCTGAAAGAGCTGGCTGAGATCATTGTGGGACCGCTGGCGAAACTCTTCCAAAACTCATGGCACTTGGGGGAGGTCCATGAAGGCTGCAAGAGGGCCAATATTGTGGCTATCTCAACTGGGCAACTATAGGCCAATTAGCCTAACTTCAATCCCAGGGAAAATCCTGGAAAAATTCATCAAGGAGTCTACGTGCGATACGCTTGTGGAAGGTAGGATTCTGAATGACAACCATCATGGCTTCATCATGGGCAGGTCTTGTTTTACCAATCACATCTCCTTCTATGACCAGGTATCTTGCCACTTGGATAAGAGAGAAATGGTTGACATTATATACCTAGACTTTGAAAAGGCCTTTGATCTGGTATCCCATCATGTTCTCATGGGAAAACTGGAGAATTGTGGGCTTGATTGCTGGTCAGGTGAGTGGGAAGCAGGCTGCGAGGAAGGACCCGGATAGTTCTTCTGAATGGATCTGCGTTGTCCTGGCGAGAAGTGGCCTCAGAAAAGTGGGGGTGGAGCTCAGATGAAGTTCAACAGATTGAGAAGTGTAAAGTGCTGCACCTGGGGGGCAAACAACCCCCAACATGCTTACAGGCTCGGCGATGCCAATTTGACTAGCACTATGATTGAGGGAGACCTAGGCATGAACGCTTTGTGCCTCCTGAGGTTGGGGGGACATGGCGACCGCTTGCAGTCGGTGGCAGAGGGGGCATGGTGGCGGTGAGTGGGAAGCACCCACAGGCAGCCTACAGTGATGTTGGTGGCAAGGGTGGGCCATGCAGGGACTGCCCTCAGGCGGCTGCAGCGGTGTTGGCGGGGGGCGGGGGAAGGCGAGCAGTGATCAGCGACCGCCTGCAGACATCACCAGCAGTATCGGTGGTGGCCAATCCCAGGGGGTGCACCATCAGTCTCAGGGGGTGCACGTGCACCTGCATGCACTCTCCACACTTCACCAATGGACATAGGGGTAATAATAGGGCATAGCACGAACTTGTGGAGTCAGTGCGATGCTGTAGCCAGCAGAGCAGACAACCGATACAGCTCATGTCAAACCATGGAAGTGATTCTTCCACTTTGCTCAGCGTTTGTGAAACGGCAGCTGGAGCAGTGTGTCCAGTTCTGGGCGCTGCACTTCAACAAGGACGTGGGCAAGCTCGAGAGAGTCCAGAGAAGAGTCACCGTATGATCAGAGACTCGCAAGGGAAGCCATACAAGGAAAGGCTGAGGGACTTGGGCCTCTTCAGCCTAAAAAAGAGAGGGCTGAGAGGGGACTTGGTAGCAGCTTACCTCTACCTCAGGGGAGTACATCAAGGGCTCTGTGAGCGACTGTGCACCAGGGCACCCCTGGGGAAAACAGAAGTAATGGCCACAAACTCCTGGAAGATGCTTCAGGCTCAACTCTAGGAAAAAACTTCTGCAGGGCCAGGGTGTCCAGACTGTGCAATAAACTCCCCCCAGAGGTGATGCAGTCACCTACCCTGGACATCTTCAAGAGGAGACTGGACTGTCACATAGCTGGGGTCACCTAACCTTGAGTTGTCTTCCTGCTTAGAGCAGGGGGGGCTGGACCTGATGATCTTGCAAGGTCCCTTCCAGCCCTTTGCAATCTATGAATCTAGGAATTGCCTATGTATTATCAACTCTGTTTTAGTCTATGTTAAATATATCTAGAGAGTATTTTTTCTAATGTATTTGCTAAGACTGATGAAAAAAATATTCTCTCTTTGTTTTAATAAAAAATATAGGTCATTATAAGGCACCAATAGGTATGCCCTTATTGGTTTTGGAAGTACCACCATATATGTTTCTTTCCAGGTATCAGAAGTCCATTTTTATTATTCAACTTCTCATTAAAAACTTCAGATAATAGGTGCACTAATACTGATACAAAACATTTGTAAAACTCTGGAGGGAGCCCATCCGAGCCTAGAGATTTACTATTTTGAGAGACTCAGTTTTGATTAGGATCTCTTCTAGTGTAATGTCCTTTTCTAAACCCCCTTGGTCCTCAGGGTCTAGTCTAAGCAAATTTCCTTTCCTTAGGTATTTATGTACTTGTTCACGATTTGGTGGATCTGAAAAATAGAAATTTGTGTAATACGTTTCAAAGATTTCACATATGACTTTTGTGCCGGGTAAATAATTTGGAGCTCTCTACACAGGTGCTATAATTTTAATGTCACGTTTTCAAAAAAAAAAAGTTTATTTAAGAATAGCTCATCCTTTTCTTATCCCTTTCCATCCCATAGCTATATTGTATACCTACTTTTGGGAGTGGGAGGGTCTGTCCCTTTTGTTTCTATACACATCTAATCCATTTTTAGTTTCTACTACTTCTTTTTACTATACTTTGTGATTGATTGATCTGATAGATATTTTTAATCTTTCTATCACAATGGTCATTCTTCATTTCCTCTCTTCTAATCTCTCTTGGGCAAGACTCCAGTTATTAGGGTGCCTCTGATTACTGCCTTGAATGCATCCCATAAAATATTCTTTTAAAATTGTTATTCATATTATGCTCAGTGGAATAGTTTAGTTCTTTTCTCTAGTGCAAAATCTTCCCTGGTTACACGGAAGTGAGATATTCAGTTGCCCAGTTTTCAGTTGGGTGTAGTCTTCCAGTCTTGAATAAATAACTGTACTGGGACACGGTTTGCAGGACTATAAGTTTACATGACTTTTAATAAGACCCTGCATATATGCACACACACACGCTCACACACACACACACACATATGTATATGTACATGTATCCATGTATTATTTATTGACACTGGACACTTCTTATTGACAGATAAACCTGTTTACTGACATGTTGTACATACCATAAATGTAACTCCTCTGCCAGGCCGTGCCCTGCTGCCAGGCCCCAGTTGGAAGGGCTGGATTCTACTTCAGGGGTTCAACATCTCTGCCTGACATGTGCTTGTGCTTCAGAGTTGTTCTCCAGCAGCTTTGGGCTGCTGAGACTCCAAACTCCTGTTGCCGTACCCTCTGTGGTGGCTGTTGTCTTTCTTGGGTAAACAGAAGTGCAAAGGTGCAGCCCCTCCTGCTGTGTTTCATTTTTGCTTTCTGAGTCGAGACAAGTGAAGTCAGTCCCAAGGCTGCTGAGATGGATGGGGCACCTTACATGCTGTGCATCATTGGTGATGCTTCGGGCAGTCTACACAAGATGTTTCTTGCACAGCACACTGTTCGCTGTGCAGTAAAATGGCACCGTCTACACGTGCGACACTGTTAGGTCTCAGTAGACTAATAAATACAGCTGCAGGGTAGTCCTGCTAAACACAGTAACTACCCTGGGGTGGCCTGGTCTCATATGCCAGAGTGCACATCTGGATGGTGACAGGGCTGGCTGAGGCAGGAGGATGCTTCAGGATGGGGCTGCCAACTAGATCCACGCTGAAGCACCTCCTGCCTCGGCCAGCCCCCTCCCTGCTGCACATGGAGCCCGGTCAGAGCAGTCCTGGCTGGCAGGCTGCCCGCCGGTCCCCTTCATGCCCAGGCTGCGCCGACTGAACTCATGTGCTGCACACATTCACATGGCACACCCAGGAGCAAAACACTCCAGAGCAATAAGTTGTGTAGTTCATTCATGTACGTTGACTGCACGCGTAGACGTGCCCAGAGTCAGCTTGTTGCTTCACCATGTTTCCTGTGATCTCCTTTGCAGGAGAAACCTTCTTATAGATCAGTCTTCTTTATGTGCGGCTACCCTCTATCATTGAGGGGGAAATGTTTCTGAGTCTAAAAGGAAGAACCAAGGCCTTTGCATTGTGTTGGATTCCCCCTAGAGCTCTGGCTTTAAGCAGCCATCTCTCCCAGAGACATCATATACCCGCTGCTGCCCAGATTGGCATTTTGGCGCTCTTTCATTTACATTTGTTGCCACTTCCCTTCCCCGCCATCCTCTTAGGATGCAAACAGATTACATTTATCTAACTGGGACAAATTGTTTTGTCCTGGGACAAAGTGCAAGCCTGCAGATGTCCATGTCCGCTGCCCAGGATAAATCCTAACAAAGTTTCCTGGATAAGAGGTAGTAACATTTTATCCCAGGATATTGCCAAGTGCATCTGTACGTTATCCTGGGGTGTCATCAATAATTCAATGACTGAAAAGCAGCACTGCATTCAGCCACTCACTAAACCCTGATTACATGAGTGAAGTGTGTACACGTCAATCCAGGATATTTTTATCCCAGGACAAACCCAGGCACAACCTATCCGGGGACCAATGCAACTTCTGTGCCTAGACTTAGAGGTTTATTTCATCACTGCATTTAACCCTGCCAGATTATGGCTCACTTTCTCACCTCTGTTACATTGTGGTTTTGAGGCACCCAGAAAGACGCCTTTGAGCAAACCCCAGCTTTCAGTCACATCCTCCCACTTGAAACTGCTCTTCACGTGCTGGTGACTTCAACAGCTGCATTAGAAAATGGTCCCCTTAGAGCCCCCATGGCAGTGTGCACGCTCTTGGCTGTGCGGATACTGTCTCACAAGGGAAATGTAGGCAGGGAAAGCGCTCTGCTACCAAGCCTTCCTCTGCAGCTCGCTCCAGACAAGGCTTGCTGAGCAGCTCTGTTTTGGCTTCACTGCTGTGGTGGCCATCGAGGTACCTCAAGAATAGAGGACAGTTGCATTTATTGCATAGTCATTTTTTTTAAACTAATTCAGTGCTAGCTCCTAAGAACCACGTCTTTCGCTTGGACATTTTGAATTAAGGGCGATGTCAAACTTACTTTGAAGAAAAAAGTTTAACAGCGGCAAGCAACAGCCATGACGTAAGGATGCCATTAGGAAGCATGGCAAATAGGAGCTGTGTTGGCATTCCCAGGACCAATACACACACGGGATTAATTAAATGTCAACTATATTAACTAATGAAGACAATCTAAAGTTCAATTGCGAATCTAAAGGTTGGGTGCCTCAAGAGAAAAATAGAGGACATCGAGGCTTCCAGTTGTGTATCAACAGAGGACAGAGGAGCAGAAAACAGGACTGTGCTCTATAAAAAAGGGCGAATGGCCACCCTATCACCACCCCGGCCCCTCTCCAGGCTGAGGGCTGCTCCCCGATACGTGGCTTCGAGGCTCTGGGAGCTGCTCCCCGCCCCCGCTGGGTTGGCGCCGGGGGCTCTCCAGGGTTGGGTTCCCGGTCCGTGCTCCCAGGAACCTGGGACGGGGGAAATAGGGGAGGAAATGGGGGACCAGGGCTCAGACTGGGGCAGGGACTTTCCAGTGGGTGCGGTGCCTGCTCTGGGTCTGCACCAATCACATGCCCCAGCGCTGCGTTGTCACCCGTTACCAGGCAGACCTGCTGCCAGGAGACCCCAAGGCTGGGCTCTGTCTGATTTCTGCAGCTGTGTCCTTGCCCGGGGGCTGCCGGCACTGGGGGGAGACGCTGCTCTGCGGGGGCACCAGTGTCCCTCCGGCTCCAAACACCCCAGAGGTGCTCCCTAGCCTCCATTGTGGTCAAGGGGGTCCCAAGTGCCAGACTCTGCCGGGGGGGCAGTCCCCCAGTGGTGGGTGCACAGGGACCCCCTTGCCCTGCTCCTCCCCCAGACCTGAACCTGCCAACGCTGCCCCCTCCCCACCACCCCGCAATAGCCCCGGGAAGCACCTCCCTTCTCAGCACCGAGTCACGAGCCCATGTTCACTTACTTTCCTGTTTGGACCTACATAAACCCCAATGTCCCCCCAGGAGTGGAGATAGAAACCAACGCCTGCGGGTGCACAGGGTGCCGTGGTGACTCCCAGGGGGAATATCCCCAGCTGAGCCCCCCTGGGGTGGCCGAGTCCTGGGCAGGGACTGGAAAACCCTGGGGCCGGGTCACGCCAGGTCCTGCTCAGCTGGATGTGGCCCCGGGACGTCCCTGCAGGCGCCCTTGCTCCTCCTGTCTCCTGCAAGTGAGTGTCCCGCTGGGGGAGCGGGGTGTCTGCCTCCACCCCATGGAGGTTGGGAAGTACAAAAAACACGTCTCCTTCCCCAAAGCCCTGGGCTGTCGGGGCCCCGGCCTCCCCCCGCAGTGCCATGCTCCCCAAGAGGCCCCTCGCCAGCCCCCTCACCAGCTGCTGGTGGGAGCACAGGCTCAGCATGGGGAGTGAGGGGCTCCACTTCCCCTCTCCCACTCCTGCTCCAGCCATTGGTCCAGGTGT
Source organism: Crocodylus siamensis (assembly GCF_052110815.1). Classification (NCBI taxonomy): domain Eukaryota; kingdom Metazoa; phylum Chordata; order Crocodylia; family Crocodylidae; genus Crocodylus; species Crocodylus siamensis. Next base: position 53,851,405 of record NC_143409.1, on the reverse strand, counting down.
CCAAGACCCTGTACTGCAGGTGGCTTTGACCCCCCTGGTGCTCTGCATGGCCGGCTGGGTGCACAGGGCCAGCCAGGCCCAGAGGAAGCCCCATTCTCTGGCCAGCTCCTCTCTTGGGGGCACTTGCCCTGGACACAAGCTCAGGCAGCTACAGCGAGAGCAGGGCGGTGGGGGCACATGCAACGCTGCCCTGGGCAGAGAGGAGGGGGCTGGGGGGGATCCGCTCATGGGAGAAAATCCTTGTGCTGACGAAGCGATGGCAGGGGGAGCAGCAGCCCAGAGGAGATGGACAAACTCCCCCAGACAGCAGGTGCCATGCATGGGGCTCGGGGGAGATGGGACACGGGGCCCTGCCTTTCACCAGTCCCAGGGATCGGGTCCCAGGGACCAAAGCCCTGCAGCCCTGCACCCCTCTCTAGTCCCTCTGTGCACAGGGGGGTTGGGACTCCTCAGCGCGCACCCATCCTGCCCACCCTCAGCACCCAGGTGCACCTCTGTCTGCGGGGCTGGGTGGTCACAGCAGGCTGGGCAGAGGGGCAGGGGGAGCAGATGGGGGCACAGTCCTGAAGGTTGCCTGGACTCGGGCGTGCAGGTCCTGACCTTGCCCCAGGAGCCCCGTGTACCGCACTGCGCAGCACTGCCCGGCTCTGGGGCTCAGCTCCCCCCTGTGCCGTGGGGGGAAGGGCCCTGCCCAGGGGCACAGGGTGTGGGGGGAAATGCAGAGGGGAGGGAGAAGTCAGGGTTTGGGAACCGTCTGGGAGATGAGCTGAGGGAGCCCGGGGGTGGCTGAGCCCTGGAGACGGGGCTTCCCCCTGGGGTGGGGCCCTGGGAGCAAAACGTGCCCCTCTGTGGACGTGGCCCTGGGCTCCCCTCCCTCCAGCACCCTCCAGCTGCCCCGGGGCAGGGCGGTGCGGGGGCAGGCACCCACTCTGCTGCAGCAGGGACAAGTGTGGCGCGGGGCCCCCCTGAGCCCGGCTGCACCCGGCGACAGATGACGCCGCTCCGCCCCGATGCTGACTGGTCCCCGGGGTGGCGAGGGGCTGTCCCCGGGGTGGGGCAGCGTCGCGGGGGGCTGCTGCTCGGAGCGGGGCAGAGCACGTCTCACTGTCGGGACATCGAGGGGTGGCAGCTCTGCCCTGCGCCGCGATGGGGACCGCTGGGACGCCGGGGGCCGGGGGCCGCTGGGCGGGGGCTGTGCTGGCGACACTGGCGGTGCTGGGGACCCGCGTGGCCCATTGCACGGAGCCCCCCGGTGAGCAGGGCGCGGGGGGGCCGGCAGGGCCTGGAGCCGCGCAGCTCGGGGCTTTTCTGCGCAGGGAAATGATCCCCAGGGCTAGGGGCAGGGGTGTCGGGGGGGTGCGGGGGGACCCGCAGTGCACGGCCGGGGCAGTGCTGGGGGCAGTGACACCCCCGATGGACACCGGGGGCTGCACGGGCAGTGGTCTGAGGTGGGGGTCACTGGGGGGGCAGGGTGGGGGGGCAGCCGGGCAGCCCGGGGGGGCGGGCGGGAGGGGTGCAGATGGCGGGGGGGGCCCCGTGCGGTCCCAGAGCAGTGACTGCCCGGGCACTCTGCCCCCGGGGGTCTGCAGTGGGGGGCCCTGACCCGCCTCGCGCTGTCCCCCCGCCCCAGAGCACTTCCTCTACCAGGCAAGCATGAGTGTCTCTACACCAACGGCTCCCGGCGCGTGAGGTTCTGTACCGGGTACATCTGGAACCAGCAGCAGTTCGCTTCACTTCGACAGCGACGTGGGCGTGTACGTGGCGGACACGGAGCTGGGGGAGCCTGACGCCAAGTACTGGAACAGCCAGAAGGACTGGATGGAGGACAGACGGGGCGCAGTGGACACGTTCTGCCGGTACACAACTACGGGGTGTCTGAGCGAGGCCACGTGATCGGCCGCAGCGGTGAGCCCCGGGTCTGGGGCCGTCGCTGGGGGCAGAGGCGGGGGGCGGGGCCAGGCCCAGGCCCCGGGGTGCTCGCCCACAGCCCCGCCCCCTGCGGGCGCCGGGGACGTCATCACCGCGCGCCCGGCGGGGTCTGACCCCCGCCCGAGCAGGCCCGTGGCAGAGGGCGCAGCGCGGTGCCCACGGGGGTCGGGCGCCTTCCCCGGGGGCAGGGAGGCGGGGGGGAGGGGCAGGAGCTGCAGCTGCCCCCCCCAGCCCCCCCACGCCGACAGGGCAGGGGCAGCGCTGCGCCGGGGCGCGGGCAGAGGAAGGGGCAGGTGTGACTGGGAGGGGAAAGAAATCACATGGTGGGGCACACGAGGAGGTGGGAGTGCAGATCCCGGGGGGCAGGTGGTGGGTGCAGGGCTGTACTTGGGGGTCACACTGTCACCCTGCGGGGGCACGACCATGGGGCAGCTGCAGGGACACTCCTGGGGCAGGGGGCAGCTGGGGGCAGTCGGTCACACCGGGGTTGCAGAAGTGCCCCAGGAGCATCAGCCCCCCAGGGCTGGGGGAGGGGAGGGGCGCAGGGGTCGCCCATGGTCAGGACGGACAGGAGCCCAGGCACGGCCTGCGGTGCAGCAATGGGAGCTGTGGGCTCGGGGGGCTCGGCCCTTCTCCACCCCTAGCACTGCTGTGGCTGGTGAGGGGCGCTGGGCCCGGGGCCCGGGGGCAGGCTGCGCGGCACCCACCAGGGACTGAGATCCGCGCTCCCTGCCCCAGACACCAGTCACTGCAAAGAGCTTTGCCCAAGGCCCTTCGGGGGGCCAGGCAGGGGCACTTGCGCCACAGGCAGGACCCAGGGAGCTCAGCCCTGTGGAGCCTTTCCCCGGGGTGGGGGCAGGTCCCTGCTGTCTGGGAGGGGGCACCACAGCCCGGGGGTTTCCTGGGGCCCCCAGACAGCTTTGCCTGCCCAGGTCCCGGGGAACGCCCCATTTCCAGCAGGGCAGAAAACCAGAAGGGTCTCGCTCCTCTCCTAGAAGACAAGCTTGTTGCTCTGGGTGTGGGGCAAGTCGCTGCGTTCAGGGGGTAACAGGAATCTCATCCTGATGAGCAGGGATCCTGGTGTCCTGTGTTTAAAAATCCCAAATTCTGTGATTAAAAAGCCCCAAATCCACATTTTTCCATGACTAAAACGAAACTCCCCTGTATATAGAGGTGTCAGCTGCACACAAGGTTTATTGAGATATTTAGTTTTAAACCAATTTGGAAACCAGCCAGTGCCTCAGTCATTACAATAAAATACAATCCAAATACCTCTGTATTTTGGTATTTGATTGTGGTCATTGATCCTGGAAAATCAGAGCTTCCCCTGCCCCCTTCACTCACCAGGATGTGGGTCCAGGTGCAGCTGCCCCCTCCCCACCTGCCCCTGCTGCTTTGTGCTGCTGAGCAGCCCTGACATGGTGGTGCCCCTCACTACCAAGCCACAGCCCCCCCAGCCAGGCTGGTACCCCTCACTCCTGACCTGCACCCCCCATCCTCACCAGTGCCCCTCACTCTTGAACCACAGTCCCTCATGCCCACTGGTGCCCCACACTCCTGACCCACAGCCCCCACACCCCTGCCAGTTCCCCTTACTCCAGGCAACCCCCCACGCACCTCACTCCTGCTGGTGCCCCACTTTCAATCCACTTCCCCCTCCCCGAGGCTGCAGCCCCTCTGTATATTGGGAAGGGGGTTGTATGGGGCAGGGGAGGTGCCCAACCATAGGCAACAGCATGAGTGATGAGTTGGGGTGGCATGTAAGCAGGGGGACATGCCCCTCCAGATTTGTGTGCCCTCAGCAGGGCGTGAGGCTATAGCTTGGCCAGACCACCACCAGGCAAGAGCTGCCTTTGTGGCCCAGCTGGTGGCACCTGGCACAGGAGGGTGGAGCAGGGTGGCAAGACTCACTGCTGCTGCTGCCACCAACACCTCCCCGCCAGCCGTGCCACCATGGAGTAAGGCCGTGCCACCAGCAGGGTGAGGAGTAGCAGACCGGGGGACTCGCATGCGGGGCTGCACCTCTACCTGACCACCTTTTCTCTTTAAAGGACAACATCCACATTTTTCTGCAGCAAATGGAAAACCCGAACCCCTGCTTATGAGACGCATGAAGCGGTCTCCTGGGGACAGGGACAGGTCCCAAACCTGGGATATCTTTGCCACTCACTGCCACTCCCAAGCAAAGCCCCTGGCTGTCCACAGCTGGAAGCCATTAACCCAGGACAGGACACTTGGTGCTGCAGCCATAGAGCTGGGCCTCCAAAATGGAGAGGTCTCCCCCTGAGATCTTGAATGAAAAAGGGAATCCAGAGCCTTTGAAAGACCCTTCTGGATTCAGGTCATGTGCAACTAAAAAAAAAGAAACTGCAATGAAAGTTTAGCTTTAATTATAAAAATATCATACTGCCTTGAATGCAACGTGCAGCAGAGAAGGCAGCAGCAACAACATGCATCGGGGGGAAAAAATTTCGTTACCATAAGTAAGCAAGTAGCAGCAGGGAGGCTCCCACTTGCTCTGCTTCTTGAAAGTCCCTGCACATTTGATTTACACATTTGCTCGGAAACTGCTCTTACCGTATTCCTCAGTTAAGATTCACATTGCAAAGCCCAGTTAGCTGTTCTTGGGGAAAAGCATGTGTGCTGCATGTGAGAAAACACAGCAGTTTTATAGTGGCACCAAAGTAAAGACTTAAATAAACTCCAGGCTGAGGGGTGAGAGAAACCGAGGCAGGCAGGGGTTGGGGGAGAAAACGTTCCCTGATGGAGGAATCCTTCTTTCTCCCAGCTCATTCTCTCCATCTCTTTCCCTCTCAGTGAAGCCCAAGGTGAAAGTCTCCCCAACAAAATCAGGGGCCCAGGCCCACCCGGACACACTGATTTGCTCCGTGACGGGGTTTTACCCCGGCGGGATCGAGGTGAAATGGTTGAGGAACGGGCAGGAGCAGACGGCCGGAGTGGTGTCCACGGAGCTGATGCAGAACGGAGACTGGACCTTCCAGATCCTGGTGATGCTGGAAATGACCCCCCGGAGCGGGGACGTCTACACCTGCCAGGTGGAGCACAGCAGCCTGCCGGGCCCCGTCACCGTGCTCTGGGGTAAGGAACGGGGAGCCCGGGGCAGCCCCTGAGGTCTTGGAGGGGAGGGGTCTCCCTTTGTGCAGCCCCACACGGGCTGTCCAGGGTCAGGCCCCTTTGCCACAGGGGCAGGGGTGTGAGCAGGGGGTGGGAGCCGGACTGAGCCCTTCACCTCCGGCCCCTGTCTCCACAGAGGCGCAGTCAGACTCGGGCAGGAGCAAGATGCTGACGGGGGTCGGGGGCTTTGTGCTGGGGCTGATCTTCCTGGCGCTGGGACTCCTCGTCTACCTGAGGAACAAGAAAGGTGAGTGGGGCCCGGCTGGGATGCTGGAGCCGAGGCGTCGGTGGGGCAAAATGCTCGGCCTGTAGGCCTGTCTGCTGGCTCCGCTCCCTGTCACACCCCAGCACGAGCTGCCCTGGACTTCGTTAGGGGCCTGCCAGTGTCTCCCCTCCTGGGGCTGGGGCTGGATCCCACTGTCCCTCCCGCCTCTGAGGGGCAGGGCCGAGCAGGGGCCATGGGTGGGCAGAGCTGCCCTGCCTTGACTCTGGGCATTTCCTCTCCTCTGCTTCAAGGCAGTGACCCTGGGCTCGGAGGTGCCAGTCCCAAGGGGGTGGGGGCCCCTGGGTGTACCCCACTGTGGGACTTCATGGGGCTGAGGTATCAGGGGGGCTTTCTGCCCCAAACCTCTCTCCTCTGTCCTGTTGCTCGTCTGCTGGGGCAGACCAAGGTTTTCCCCTGGCAAAACGTAGTGTCCCAGCAGACCTTCATTTCAGCTTCCCTGGGCTCTGACCTTGTTGCTCCAGCAAAGGAAACTTTGGCAGCTGGGGGGTCCGACTGGGTTTGTTCAGTGCAATATAATGCAGATCCTCAGCCCTGCAGGTGTGAGAGGCTGCAGGTGCCAGGGGTCCCGGTCTCCCCCTTAGCCCAGACAGTCGGGGAGGGGTGTGGGACAGGAGCAGGATTGTCTCGCCTACACCAGACCCAGGGAGAAAACGTCCCCCGGCACTGGGACCGGCAGAGGGGAGAATAACAGCCCTTTCCTGGAGGCAGGAGATGAGGAGCAGCAGCAGAAAGGAGAAAGCGCTGCCCCCGGCTCTGCTCCCTGCGAGGCCCAGGCAGCTTTCACACCTACCTGGGAACTAGCGGGTGCTGCTACTGCCGTATTTCTCACATATAATGCTCCCTGCGATTTCCAGCAGGTGGAGTTTTTTTCTTTTTGGAGGAAAAGTGTCTGTGGTATGAAAGGATAGTATATCTTCTCTTGCACCCGTGCTTATCAGAATCCGTTTCCTGATTGCTGACACCCCTCGCCACCTCCTTCTTCCCTAAATTTTCAATTGCTGCTTTTGGCATAAAAAAAACACAGCGCGGGCTCCTCCAAAATGTGCACAGCCATGGTCTGGTCTAGGGCTGTTCCTGACACTTGATTCTGCCCGTGTCTCCCTGCCTGCCCTCGGTCAGGATGAAAATACAAACGCAGCTTCCCAGCTGAGACTGTGGCTCACACAAGCGTGACCCTGGTTGAATTCATCCTCGCTGAATGCTCTCTGGAAATAGAGACCGAAGCACAGAGTAGTGAATCCAGATCAGGGAAATACCTACACGTGCACACAGGGAACCCCTCTATCCAGCCCTGTTTGGGTGAGACCGTGATTTGGGTTTTTAATGGGGGATGAGGGGTCCCTAATGGGGTCTGCCCCGCACCTCCGGGCTAGGGCAGGATCTCTGGTCTCTCCGAGGGGCTGCCTCTGGTGAGACTCTCACCATGTTTCTCCTTGTTTTCCAGGCCGCCCCGTTCCCCAGCCAACAGGTAATTTCCATCTCAGTCCCCCCTATGAAGCCCCCCGCCCCCTCAGGGACCACAGGCTGCACAGGGGGCCCATGGAGCGGCTGCCCCTGCCCTTTCACCCCAGCACTTGCCCAGCCCAGCATGGGTGGGAGCTGGAGCATGGAGCATTTGCAGTGAGGAAGAGGAGGAGTCTCCATCTCCCTCATTACTGCCATTCAGGCCACACCTAGAGCTACTCCCAGGGTCAGAGCATCCTGGGCCCTACAAAAGTCTCCCCCCACCCAGGGGCTCCAGACAAGCCTCTAGAGAGGCCCTGGCCCCTGTCAGACCCCCCGTGGCCCTTCCCCAGTGCCGCTAGTCCCTGCCCCGTGCTGACGTCTCCCCTCTCTCCCCGCAGGGCTCCTCAGTTAGATCCTGCAGCGTCGGGGCCGGCGTTGCCCAGCGTGATTCTCCAGCCCCGCTCTCCTGGCGCCCGTCCCTGTATCTGGAGCTCTTCTCCCTTCCCTCCAGCCTCACCTGGACCCTGGGGCTGACTCCTCAGAATTAACCCTTTCTCTGCCGAAGCCTGCACCACATCTGCACTCAGAAATGCTACTGCTTTTGGGGGCACCTTCAGGGGACTCTGATCTGAGACACGGGGAGCTGTAACAAGGCCGTTTCCAGCAGTTGTCACAGCCCTTTGGATTGAGACTCCCGCGGGGCCCCAATTTAAACTAATATGCCCTGGAAAGGACCGGTATCACCCTCAGCCTGAGCGGTGGAAACATGATGTTAGGAAAGGACAGGATGGAGGAGCCCAGTGATACCCAGGGGACACGTGCTCTACCCTTGGGCCAGGGTGGTCCTGGGGGGTCTCTGAGCTGGTAGCCACCTTGTTACAATTGAGATCTGGCCTGGGGTCCCTGGGTGTCCCGTGGGGCTGTTGGACAGAAGCAGGTGGGGGTCGAATCAGGTGCCTTGAAACATGTGCTGGAGCTTGTGCTATTTAATTGCTCCTGCTACTGCTCTGGATCACTCCCTGGGGACTGGAAAGGAGCAGCTTTCTGTCCTGCTGGGGGGCGATGGTGTTTCTGACCAATAAATTGTCTCACCAGTACCTGCGATGTGTTGAGCCCTCTCTTTTCAGAGCTCCAGTCCCTGGGGCTGTTTCTGAAGCCGTGCGGGTTCACAGCCCCGTGTAGCAAGGTCAGGCTCCCCCACGCGCTCCTACCTGCAGCTGGTGTTTCCTCAGCCCGTGGCTGCCACGTGCCTTTTGATGGTGGGAGTTGCAATCAGGACTCAAATGGGAGTGAAGCTCTGACAGAGGCTGACCTCGGGGCTGCCACCAATCCTGCTGGGATCCACAGGCCTCACTTCAAGTCACCTTTGCTGCCTTCCCCCTGGGCTCACCCCCCAGCTCTGGACGGGCTTGGAGGATCGTCTCCTTCAGGAATGACCACTCCTCTTGGACTCCCAACTCCCCCCCCAGGGACCTCAGTGCCTCCTCGACTAGTTTCCTTATCTCAGTGAAATCCACCCTCCTGAAGTCGAGGGCTGCTGTCTTGCTGCAGGCCTTCGCCACCTTGCGCTGGATGGTGAATCCCAGCAGGCGATGGTCGCTGTCGCCCAGGTGGCTGAGCACCCACAGACCCCCCACCAGGTCGTCGCCTGTGGCCAGGACCAGGTCCAACAAGGCGTCTCCCCTGGTGGGGCTGTGCACCTCCTGGGTTAGATGGAGGTCCTGTATCTCAGCTAGGAACCTACGTGAGCGGTCAGACCTGGCTGACTGCTCTTCCCAGCAAATGTCTGGATAGTTTAGGTCACCCGTGATGACCACATCCTTTGACCTGACTACCTCCGCGAGCTGACCTGACAATTCCCAGTCTAGCTCGTCTCCCTGGTTGGGTGGTCTGTAGTAGACCCCCACCGTCAAGTCCCTTTCCCCCCGACCCCCTTGTGTTCTGCCCCAGAGCGCTCCAGTCTGCCCCTCCTCTGACCCAGCGCTGCTTGTTGAGGACGTGAATTGCTCTTTGACGTAGGGCACCACACCCCCGTCTTTCCTCCCTGTCCTGTCTCTCCTGTACAGCCTATAGCCCTTGATGTGCGTGTCCCACCACGTTTCAGTGAGCCCCACTATGTCTGGGTTGGTGTTAGCTAGCAGGAGGGCAAATTCCTCCGGCCTGTTCCCCATACTACGAGCGTTACTGTATAGGCATTTAAGGCCTTCTGAAGGTGTATGCACCACCCTCCTAATCCACGGACTATCTGGGTCTCTTCCCTGGGTATTTCTTGTGCTCATTGTCAGTCTTGGCTGGGCTGTTCTTGTGGGCGACACTTGGTTTGGTGGTCCAAGGCTCCCTCCGACCTCATCCTCCTGTTCCCCCAACGAGCCTGGTTTAAAGCCCACTGGAGGAGATCAGCCAACCTGGAAGAGGACACATGCTTATCTTTGGGGGAGAGGTGAAGCCCATCCCACCCAAGCATGTCTCTCATCTTGAAGTCCAAGAAGCTGAAGCTCGTCTCGAGACACCATTCCCAAAGGTGCAAGTTGACCTCTCTGACGCAGGTCTCATGGCGTCGTCCATGTCTGCTCACTGGAAGGACAGATGAGAAGACCACCTGTGCCCCGTCCCCTTCAGCTTGCCCCCCAGCGCATGGTAGTCCTTCATCAGATGATCTGGGCTTCTCCTGGCTGCATCATTAGTGCCCACATGAATTAGTACCATGGGGTAGTAAATCAGTGGGCTGGATAATGGCTGGGATCATCTCCGTCACATCCTGAATCCTCGCTCCGGGCAGACAGGAGACCTCGTGTGTCAAGGGATCCTGGTGACAGGTGGGACCCTCTGTACCTCTCAGGATGGAGTCGCCTATGATGAGCACTCGGCGTCTCTTCTTCCGGGTCAACTTGCCTCCTTCAGTCTGTTCAGTGCGTGGAGTGGCCTCCTCTCCAGAGGTTTCCTCCTCTCCTTCCTCCTCCTCTCCAGTGTCACCAGGGCCTCATCCCTGTTCTCCAGCTGGACTGGGGGAGCTGGTCGTGCACCGTTGCGAGCAGCCCTGGCTCCGGAGGGAACCTTCTGCCATTCTGCTGTGGCGGGCATCTCCCGGGGTGCTTCTCCCTTTGGTGCTTGGCCCTGCAGGGAAAGGAAATACCCATCAATTTTGTCCTCCACTTCTCTGATGCCCCTCAGCCTGCTAACCTCCTCCTGGAGCTCCCTCACCTGCACCTCTAGGGCCCTAAGGCGGGTGCCTGCAGGACAGGTGTGGGGGCCTCCGTTCCCTGCCCCACCCCGGCCCCGCTGGGAACCATATCCCTTTTGTCAGTGCTAGGTGGTGGAGGGGGAAACACTGGCAATCACAAATCCACTGTGATTGAAGTGCTGGCAGGGGCTGACCTGGGAGTGGAGGGCCACCAATTTCTGCCATGATGCACACAAGGGGATGCATAGGGGATGCAGGCGGGTGCACATGCACCCCTGAACGTGGCAGTGCATCCCCCGGTGGTGTCTGCAGGAGCTCCCAGCTTACCGCCACCACGCTCCCACTGCCGCCAGCACAGCTGTACCCCCCCAGCCGTGGGGGGCACGCACCATTCATGCAAGCAACTTCTGAGTCTTCCCCATGAGGCTCAGCCCACAGCTCAGGAGGGGCCGTCTGGACCTGCTGATCAGGGACCCGAGCAGAGGCAGCTCCTGGGGAGAGGGCTCGTAGCTGGCTTTTGAGGATGTCCCCCCTCGATGCAGGTGGGGTGCATGTGTGTATCGTGCAGGTTCTGAATTTCGGTTTTGTTGAAGGCAAACCAGGATGGAGCCCAGCCCGGCAGCTGTTTCCCATTGTGGCAGGAGTCATTTTTGCCTGGCCTTGGAAGCCTTACAGAGCTTGTGCCTCACTGACCATGTGCATGAACTGTGAATCAACGCACTGGGGAAATCCTGCTGCCTCTTCTGCGGAGAAGGGGAGTATAGCATGAATGTAATGAAAGGAGTGACTCCCAGACCTGGCAATGTTTCCTCTGCTACGAGCTGGCAAGGCCTGAATGAGTCCAGGGGAACTGAGGCATGTGGCACCTGTGACGGAGCCCAGCTTGTTCTCAGCGCTCAGACAGGAGACAGCGGAGAGGGGCTTGGGGCTGAAGGACTCCTCTGAAGGCGTGAGGGCTCCCCAGAGAGTGTCACAAAGGATGGCAATATGGGAGCGTGGGCATCTCCAAGCCTAAGGAGACAACAGGGGTAGTGCCAAGGCTGCTATGATCCAGGGGAGCCCTTCACATAAGATACCAACTAGAGCCCAAGGGCTGGCCTGGGAGTTGTGACCCAGGGCAGCACCTCCCTGTGGGCCAGGCAATGAGCCCCAAGCTGAGGATAGCCCCTCCCTCACTGCCCCTCATGTCACTGGACCATGTGCCACATCCTGTCTTGCAGCTGCAAGGTGCTGGCATCACTCCACCACACGCTGCTGGAGCTAGTGGGTCTCCCATGCCCGTGGTGGGGACCCCAGGACACAGAGAGTTGCAGAAATGTCCCATGTGGAGGGGTCCCCATCCAGCCCTTCACTAATCATGGGGCCTGGGGCACCTGTGTCACTGGTTACAGGGTGATGGTGCTAAGGACTTACACTGTGCACTCTCCTGCTGCCTTCCCAGGCAAGAGCAAAGCAGAAGCTTGAGTTGGGAAAGACCCTCGTGCAGCTGCCAGAGAGGAGACGATCAGCTCCCTGCTTCAGTGCATCTCTGACCCTGTACACTGGCACCCACCCCAGCTGCCCTGCCCCTGGCACCCCGTGATACTGCATGCTTGTGCCCTCCCTGTGTTGACAGGCAGGGTGGGGAATGGGCACACTCGTCCTTTCATGTCATTTGAGGTCCAGTTACAGCCTGGCCCCAGTGACGGCTGACTGTGAAACTCAAGCTAAGCTGGGCCTACTCACAAAGTTAAAATACAAACTACTGATGGCAATTGCACAGTGCAAGAAGATGTGAGTTTGTGGCTAGGCCATCTGACAACAAATCGTGAGGTATCCCTTCCAGCTTATCTTACTGTAGTCATGATCATTTTAAGCAGGCTCTTGTTGTCTGGTATGTAGCTGTATAAAACGTCTGTCCTTGATCAATTAGTATGGTAAATATTTCTTTTGCAAAGAATTAAGGTTTATGTGCAGGAAGAGTCAGTCTCCATATGTGATAGATGTTTCCTCCTGATTTCCTCTTGTTTTACCTTAGTGGTTCCCTTAATATTTGGGGGACGATTCCTCAAAAACCATGTGCTTTCCCTGGTTGTTAATCAATTTCTTGATATGTCCCCAACTTAGTAGAAATGGATAACCTCTTGTCACTGAGGTGCCTCCTGGCTCTGGGGGGCACCCAGTGTGTGGGGCGCAGCCCGGCGCACTCCCCAGCGGACCCGGGAATGGACCAGCAGCGCGTCTGGGCGACTTCCGGGTCTGCTGCTGAGCTCACTGGGGGCTCCCCCACCTTCTCATAGGACACTCCCTCCACCCCGGCATCTCGGCATTCACGAGCCATGCCTGGTACCTCCCCGTACATAGAAAAAACATTTAAAGGTGTGTCTATGGCTGAATCGCTGATTCTCTGAATCAGCATGAAATCGGCAGATTCGGAGTTGGCCGAATTGAATGGTAACTTCACATCCTGTACAATACACTAGAATCTCTGACTCCCTGATGATCCTATGAGTTGCTGTCCCTGTCCTCTTCTTTCACCACTGACGTGCTGACCTTGGTAGCCAAGACATTGCCTCAGCCCTGCATCTTCTGCACTCAGTTCTGGGCAGGGAGCCACACTTCCCCTTTCAGATCCTCTGCTCTGAGCTGCTACCTGAAATATCCACTGAAACAGGAAGTGTAACAGACCTGCAAACTTCCCATGAAACCCTTCTTGTTGCCCTTCACATCCATCTGTCTTATCTGTGGCTTGCTAGCTACGATGTATTACAGCTCCCATTGTGCTTTGGAGGAACTTACCTTCTACTGCCTGCAAGTCACAAGGGGGGACCTGCATGCCAGCGAGCAATGCTCTGATATTGGGGGATCACAGGACTTTCTCTAGTTATTTCTTCAAGTTTCCACTTCTTGTGTGTGTCAGTAAGCTTCCTTTCTGTGATTTAGTTAAGCTGTTCTTCTGCTGATCCTCCTACTTGTCAGTCTTCCCTGTGCATCCCTAGCAATGCTCTGATGCTGGATTGTTCCTGCAATCTCAGTGAGGTTTCTGTCAAGTACAGCCAGCTTTCTTGGACTCCTCTCCTCCTCGGTCTGGCTTCCCAGGAGATCCTGCCTATGAGTTCCCTGAGTGAGATGAAGTCTGCTTTTCTGAAGTCCAGGGTCCTTACTCTGCTGCTCTCCATCCTTCCTTTCCTCCGGATCCTGAACTCAATCCTCTCCTGGTCACTGCTGCTGAAGTTGCCATCCACTACTGCATTCTCCACCAATTCTTCCCTGGTCGTGAGCAGCAGGTCAAGAGCAACACTCCTAGTTGGCCGCTCTATCACTTCCACCAGGAAGTTGTCTCCAATGCTCTCCAAAACCTTCCTAGGTTTTCTGGGCACTGCTTTGCTGCCCTCCCAGCAGATGTCACGGTGATTGAAGTCCCCCATGAGAACCAGGGCCTGTGATTGGGAAACTACTGCTAGCTCTTTGAAGAAAGCTTCAACCACCACTTCTTGCAGACCCCCACCACAACATCAATCTTAATGCTCGCCCCTCTCGCCCTAACCCAGAGACCCTCAGCAGACATATCTTCAGCTTTGTACTGGAGCTCTCGGCAATGATCAGGCTCTTTTACATACAGTGCAACTCCTCCTCCTCTTCTCCCCCTGCCCTCCCGCCCTCCCTGAACCGTTTCTACCCATGCATGACAGTGCTCCAGTCATGCGAGCTCCAACCAAGCCTCTGTTATTCCAATTCTAATATAATAAAAGGCTTAGTCAGTCTGTCTGTCTGTCTGCCTGTTGATATTGCTCCAGGCCAACTGCACATGCGCTGCCGAGAGGATGGGTGCTGCCTGGCTGGGCAGCCCGGCTGCGTGGGCGAACTAGCCGTGGCCATCCAAGCAGCTGGGCTTCCCCCTCCCGTCTCCCTGCCTGAGGGTGCCGGGGGGATGATGGTAGCAGCCCCCACTGCTGCCCAGCCCTACCACCCCTCAGAATAGGTGGCAGGGAGGGGGAGGCAGTGGGCAGGGATGGAGGGAGGGGTGGGGCTGGGGGGAGCAGGCTAGGGCCAGACCTGGCAGGAGTGCCACGTCGCACTGAGCCTTGGGAGAGGTGGTGCACAGGGAGGGAGGGGGGTGGGGAGGGGAGGCAGGTGGCCAGGGGCCAGGCAGACCTGGAGGGCAGGGTGGGAGGGGAGAGGCATCAGATCCAAAGAGGTGGCAGTGGTGGGGGGAGGGAGACCAGACCTGCAGTAGTGGAAGAGTGGGGAGGAGTGGGCCTGGATCCAATGCAGGGGGAACAGGGGAGGGGGAGTGGGCCTGGACCCAAAGAGGCAGGGGGAAGTAGGGGTTGGGGGGAGGGGGGAAGCCAGACCCAGACCCAAAGTGGTGGTGGGGTGGGGAGAGTGGGGACAGGGGAGCAAGCTGGACCCGACCCAAAGCAGTGGGTGGGGGGTGTGGAGCCTGACCCAGACCGAAGTCATGGAGGGTGGGGAGGTGGACCCGGACCTGAAGCGGCGGGGTGGGGGTGTGGACATGGGCCTCTGTCCCTTCCCCCAGCCCCCATCATTCTTGACAGGCAATTTGCTCGTCACATCCTAGAGCCATGACTGTGGAAGGACTTCCAACTCTTCTCCTTGTGCCTTCCTTGAGGATCTGCTCCCTGGTTTTTCCAGGAGCTGAGGCGAGGCTGACCGGTCTGTATTTCTCTGGATCCTACTTTTTTCTTTTTCTTAAATATGGGCATTGTCTTTGCCCTTTTCCAATTATCTGGGACCTCTTGCAATTATCATGAGTTTTCAGAGATGAAGGCCAGCAGCTCTGTAATTATATATTCATAGGCTGTAAGGAAGAGGTTATAAATATGTATCCACTGAGATGTAGGGTCTTTCCACTAAGATGTAGAGTCAGTCCAGTTCAGCTTCATCCCCCACAATAGACTGCTCTGTCTGGGTTGGTAATGTATTGGATTTAAGCCTGGGTGACTGGCATTGGTCTCTCAAGTCCTCATCGGTATGTTTAACTAAGCCAGGTTCTTGAGTCCTCATAAAGACTCTCTCGTCATGGACTCAGAGAGAAGTCAGGCTGGAAGGGACCTGCAGAGGCCATCTAGTCCAGCCCCCTGCCTGAGACAGGATCAACCCTATCCAAACCATCTCAGACAAATCCATTGTCCAAGCTTTAGGCAAAACGACAGTCAGCCTTGACACAACACAAGATGTCAGACCTGCCCCTGCCCTCCTCCTCCCCATGGCAAGCAGGGGAACCACAGTGCCCAGCACCCTCGTGCTGCAAATATTGTTAGAAATCTGCTCAAGAGATCCCAGGAAACATCTGGTCATCACTTCCCAGCAGATGTAGCTCCTGCTTCCCTGCTCCTGACACTTCCCAGCTGGTATCTAAGTACCTTCACTGCGCAGAAGACTGACTTGGTTCTGGATCTGACCCCTAGCTTAGACGATGGGGGAGAGGGATATCTAGAAAGGGAACAGGAGTGACTGCTCTGGAAATTGCATTGGCTGTGATGAGGTAACACACAATCCTGGGCTAATGCAGTGTAGCCAAAGTGGAGAACTTGAACCTTGCATGAAATGGGGGTTAACCCTGCCATTGCTTCACTGCACTCTTAGCTCCATGGGATCATGCCCAGGTTACAACAGTTACATCACAACCACTTGTGTCCCTAGTATTTCCCACTGATACAGTTGTTGCATCTGCTGATGCCCCTAGGATACAGAGAAAGCTTCCCTGTGGGTACATCAACATGTACAATTCATGTGCTTGAATTTTCTGCACAGGAAATTGAGGTGTGTTTAAATTGCACCCAGGCACACGTCCCAATGTGCATCTACAGCTGTTCAGTTCAGGGCTGCTCCTGCCTGGCCTCCCCACCTTCCCTCCCCAGAAGCAGCTGGGGGAGCTCCAGACTGCCCTGGGTGCCAGACCCGGGCTGGCAGGGGACACTTGGAGCAGCCCCAGGCTGACACTTGGAGCAGCCCCACTGCTGGCACAGATTTGATGACTGGGCTCTGGAGCCCAGCGCAGGTGTTAGTAGCCAGCCTGGGCTCTGGGCACCTGCAGCGAGCTCCACAGCCCTGGCATCAGCTCCATGCGGGCAGTGACTGCACGTGCACCTCAGAGTGGACAGCGGGAGGGATGTTTCATAGTTTCATAGTAGCTAGAGTCGGAAGGGACCTAGGTAGATCATCTAGTCCGACCCCCTGCCTTGGCAGGAAAGAGCACCGGGGTCAGATGACCCCGGCAAGGTGCTCATCTAACTTCCTTTTAAAAATCCCCAGGCTAGGAGCCTGCACCACTTCCCCTGGAAGCTGGTTCCAGGCCCTAGCCGCCCTGACTGTGAAGAAGCGCCTCCTAATATCTAATCTAAACCTACCCTCCGCCAGCTTGTGACCGTTATTCCTGGTCACTCCTGGCAGCGCACGGGGGAACAGGGACTCCCCCAATACCTGCTGATCCCCCCTGACCAGTTTGTAGCAGGCCACAAGGTCCCCCCTTAACCTTCTCTTGTGGAGGCTAAACAGGTTCAGGTCCTGTAGCCTCTCCTCATAAGGCCTGCCCTGCTGACCCCTGATCATACGAGTGGCCCTCCTCTGAACTCTTTCCATATCGTCCACGTCCCTCTTGAAGTGTGGCGCCCAGAACTGGACGCAGTACTCCAGCTGCGGCCTGACCAGCGCCGCATAGAGGGGGAGGATCACCTCCCTGGACCTGCTCGAGATGCATCTGTGGATGCATGACAGGGTATGTGCTGCCTCAGACCCTATCCCCTCCATCTGCTCCGAGGTGCGCATGCACCCACTGGTATGGAGCTGATGCCGGAGCCCGGAGCAGCTGTTTCCACCTCCCAACTGCAGCCGGCGGAGGCTTTGGGAGCTGCTGCTAACCATGGACCCCGGCTGCTTGCAGCAGGGCTTGCAGCTGAGCCCACCTGACTCCCACCCACTCTGAGCCCAGCCCTGGCCCAGCCCCATGCCAGGATGAGGCTGGTGCTGCCCGTTGCCAGGAGCACCGCACCTTTTGTGGGCTTAGCTGTGCGGGGTGGTTGGGCTAATGGGCTCTGGCGGGACCAGGGCATTGTTAGGTCGGACTTTGTCCAGCAGCCCAGGAGCGCAGCTCCATGCACCCATGCATCTGGTTCTGTGTGTCTGTGTGCACACATGTGTCTGGTCCAGGATGTGTGTGTGTATGTGTCTGTTCTGGCTGTGTTCTGGGTCTGTGTGTTTGTGCACATGGTTCTCTATGTGCACGTGTCTGGTTCTCTCTCTGCTCTCCTTTTTCTTTCGGTCTCTGCTTATTCTCTTATTTGTCTTTTTTCTCTCTCTAATTGCATGCACAACAAAAAGGGAATACACAATGACAAAGGTAACATTTATAATTATTAACTCTACTAATATGCAGTGCATCCTGCCATGTGCCCTCCCCCTTGTGTTTTTCTGGCATGCTGGCACTCTGACAACTTCCAAGGTAGATGTTGTGGGGGGGTTGGCACTCAGCCAAAAACCATTGCCTCCCCTGCATTAGATTAGTCTAGTGCACAGCAAAGTCTAGTGTAGATGCACCCTGTGACTGCAAAATTACCTTTTTAGTTGATAAAACCTTGTGAGTGGGGACAGTGGCAGGAAGTCCCACCTCATGTCCAGGGGCATCTCCACACCCAGAATGCTTTTCTGCTGAGCCCAGGGGCTGACTGTGGTGCGGAGGGATCATTCTGGGACAAAAGTCATTCCCTTGACTAATCCCCACCTGATCTCTGATGTGGTCCCATAATCCAGCGTCCTGCAATCTCATTATGTAGCTCTTTGGCATGTCAATCCTCATGTGGATTGTGTGGGATGTTCCTGAGTATCTGACAATGCCGAACTTCTGGTCTGTTGACCCAGGGGATGCTTCAGGGTCTGTTATGCTACATACCCACCAAGTGGGAAGCTGCTTCACAAGACTCATGCATGAGTGAGGTATGCTGTTCATATAATTATGGCCACCTTGAAACAGGGCTGAGCTGGTGATGTTGGAGTTGCAGGGGGTACAGCAATGGGTGGCTCCTTCTGGGTGGCAATTCTTCCTGCTTCGAATGACTCAGGGAAGGTCCTGGGAGCACTAGGATCTCTAGTTTTAATGAAGTGTTCAGTGGATGAAATGGGGAGCCAGGACTGTGAGGAGGGGGGCGTGGGATGTGGGGGAAGGATCTCACCTCTGCGCCCATAGTTTCATAGTTTGTAGGGTCGGAAGGGACCTAGGTAGATCATCTAGTCCGACCCCCTGCCATGGCAGGAAAGAGTCCTGGGGTCAAACGACCCCAGCAAGATGTTCATCTAACCTCCTCTTAAACACCCCCAGGGTACGAACCAGCACCACTTCTCTTGGAAGTTGGTTCCAGACCCTAGCCGCCCTGACCGTGAAGTCGCGCCTCCTGATATCTTGCTTAAATCTACCCTCTGCCAGCTTGTGACCGTTATTCCTGGTCACTCCTGGCCGTGCTTGGGGGAACAGGGACTCCCCCAGTGCCTGCTGATCCCCCCTGACTAGTCTGTAACAGGCCACAAGATCCCCCCTCAGCCTTCTCTTGTGGAGGCTGAACAGGTTCAGGTCCCGTCGCCTCTCCTCGTAGGGCCTGCCCTGCTGCCCCCGATCATGCGAGTGGCCTCCTCTGGACCCTCTCCATGTTGTCCACATCCCTCTTGAAGTGCGACGCCCAGAACTGGACTCAGTACTCCAGCTGCAGCCTGACCGGTGCCGCATAGAGGGGGAGGATCACCTCCTTGGACCTGCTCGAGATGCATCTGTGGGTGCAGGACAAGGTGCAGTTGGCCTTCCTGACTGCGTCCCCACACTGCCGGCCCATGTTCATCTTGGAGTCAATGATGACCCCCAGATCCTTTTCTGCCTCCGTGCTGACAAGAGGGGAGTTCCCTAACCTGTAGGTATGGTGCCGGTTGTTCCTCCCCAGGTGCATCACCTTGCACTTGTCTGTGTTGAAACCCATCCTGTTCTCATCCGCCCACCCCTGAAACCTGTCTAGGTCTGATTGTAGCCTGTTGCTTCCTTCTAGTGTGCTCACGTCCCCCCCACATCTTAGTGTCATCAGCAAATTTGAACAGGGTGTTTTTTACCCCCTCGTCCAAATCACTGATGAAGATGTTGAACAGTGCGGGCCCGAGGACCGAGCCCTGGGGGACCCCACTGCCCACATTCCTCCAGGTTGAAAAGGACCCATCCACCACCACCCTCTGGGTGCGGCCCTCCAGCCAGTTGGCGACCCATTTCACTGTGTGGGCATCAACACCACAGCCCCCCAGTTTCTTAATGAGAACGAAGTGAGAGACAGTGTCAAAGGCCTTCCAGAAATCCAGGAAGACTACGTCCACTGCTACCGCTGCGTCTAGTGATCTGGTGGTCTGGTCGTAAAAGGCCACCAGGTTGGTCTGACAGGACCTGCCACTGATGAACCCATGCTGGTTGCCCCTAAGCATGCAGTCTCCTGCTGACCCCTCCTGGATGTGTGCCAGCATAATTTTCTCGAACAGCTTGCTTAGGATCGAGGTAAGACTAACCGGCCTATAGTTTCCCGGGTCCTCCTTCCTGCCTTTTTTGAAGATGGGAACCATGTTGGCCCTCTTCCAACCCTCTGGCACCACTCCTGAGCACCACGAGCGCTCGTAAAGCCGTGCCAGGGGTTCCCAGAATGACCTCAGCCAGTTCCTTTAGTACTCTAGGGTGGAGATCATCCGGGCCGGCTGACTTGAATACGTCCAACCCCTCCAGAAGCTCCCTAACTAGTTCCTCACTAACCCGTGGCCCAGGTGTGCCTCCCCCGGGGCCCGAGGAGGGCCCAGCAGGGAGGTGGCTGTTCTGGTCCCTACTTAGGAAGACAGAGGCAAAGAAATCATTAAACATGTTAGCTTTGCCATCTGGTATGACAACCAAATTTCCCAACGTGTCCTGCAAGGGCCCCACATTACCCGGGACCTTCTTTTTGCCCACTATGTATTTCAAAAAGGACTTCTTATTGTCCTTAATCTGGGAAGCTAGTCCCAGCTCCATCTCTGCCTTGGCCTTCCTAACTACGCCCCTAAATCCCCGAGCAACTACAGAATAGTCCTCCCTGGTGATGACCCCTTCTTTCCATTGGGAGTAAGCCTTCTTTTTAGCAAGGAGACATTCCCAGATGCTTTTGGTGAGCCACAGAGGCTTGTGTGCTTTCCTGCTCCCTTTGATCCTCATTGGGATTACCTTCCTTTGGGCTTGGAGGATCGTGTCCTTGAGGAGCGACCACCCTCCTTGGACACCAGGCTCCCCTCTCCTCTGGGACCTCAGCACTTCCCCAACTATCCTCCTTAGCTCAGTGAAGTCTGCCCTCCTGAAATCTAGGTCTGCTGCCTTGCTGCCGGCCTTTGCCACCTTGCGCTGGATGGTGAATTCCAGCAGGCGATGATGGCTGTCGCCCACGTGGTCGAGCACCCGCAGCCCCCGCACCAGGTCATCACCCATGGCCAGCACTAGGTCCAACAAGGCGTCTCCCCTGGTGGGGCTGTGCACCTCCTGGGGTAGATGGAGGTCCTGCACTCTGTCTAAGAACCTACGTGAGTGGTCAGACCTGGCTGTCTGCTCTTCCCAGCACTGGTAGGACTGTGATTAGGACACTGCATCCAATTCTAAGCTTCAAGAAAGATGCACACACACCCGGGGGTGTCAAGACCTCAGTCTCCTTAGCTTGAGGGGAAGAGTTTCTATCCCTGGGTGCAGACACCCACAAGTAGCAAAGGGGAGCCCTTTTGCCCTTGTTCACACAAGAATAAACAGAGGCACCAGCTTGAAGTGGCAGTCATATAAGTTAAGTGCTGACATCAGACCCACTTTCCTAACAGCAAGTCATTAATCACTGGAGTGCCGTTCCCAGGGTGGGGTGGACTCAATGTGGCTTGATGTCAATTTAGACTTGTGCATCTCCAATTTCATCCTGAGTTTTTTCAGGGGATCACATGTCTTTCCTGTCCTGCAAAGTCAATGGGAGAGGACTTCAGGAGGTCCTTTCTTGCCTTGTGCTTGTGATTTTTCTCTTGTGGGGTGAAAGCTTTACCATGACACTGTGTGTGCCCCTCAATGGCCTGCTCTCCTCCAGTTTTGGAGGAAAGGCAGCAAGAAGGCACAGCAGCCCCCGTGGCTCTCCAGGGACCTAGTGGACCTCTTGCAGCTAAAAAGGAAAGCCTACAAAGGATGGAGGACGGGATTCACCTCCAAGGAGGAATATTCTGCGCTGGTCCGGTCCTGCAGGGAGCAAGCCAGGAAAGCCAAGGCTGCAACTGAACTCCAACTAGCTTCAGGCATCAAGGACAACAAAAAGTCCTTTTTCAGATATGTGGGGAGCCGGAGGAAAAGCAAGGGCAACATTGGACCCCTGCTAAACCAGATGGGGCAACTGACAACTGACGCCCAGGAAAAAGCCAACCTATTAAATAGGTACTTTGCGTCAGTCTTTCATCAGTCCCATGGGACGCCCATGCCTGCTATGGGACAGGGAAATCTGGGTGAGGGGGATCCCCTACCCTCCATCAATGCTGACCTCGTGAAGGAACACCTTGAGAAGCTGGATACCTTCAAGTCAGCCGGCCCTGACAGTCTGCACCCCAGGGTACTCAAGGAGCTGGCGAGCATCATAGCCCAGCCCCTGGCACGGATCTTTGAAAACTCCTGGCGCTCTGGTGTAGTGCCCGAAGACTGGAAGAAGGCCAATGTGGTGCCGATCTTCAAGAAAGGGAGGAGAGTGGATCCGGCTAACTACAGGCCCATTAGCCTGACTTCTATCCTGGGGAAGATCTTAGAAAAGTTTATTAAGGAGCCCACCCTTGAGGGACTGGCCCAGGCTAACATCCTAAGGGATAGCCAGCACGGGTTTGTTGCGGGTAGGTCTTGTTTGACCAATCTCGTTTCCTTCTATGACCAGGTGACCTATCACCTAGACAAGGGAGAAGAGATTGATGTCATATATCTTGACTTCAAAAAAGCTTTTGATCTGGTATCCCATGATCACCTCTTGGCCAAAGTGGCCAGTTGTGGCCTTGGCTCCACCAGGATCCGCTGGCTGGGAAACTGGCTCCGTGGTCGGACCCAGAGGGTTGTAATTGATGGCAGTCACTCATTGTGGTGCCCTGTGACCAGTGGGGTCCCTCAAGGCTCTGTCCTGGGACCCATCCTGTTCAACATCTTCATTAACGATGTGGACATTGGAGTCAGGAGCGGACTGGCCAAGTTCGCCGATGACACCAAACTTTGGGGCAAAGCATCCACGCCAGAAGACAGGTGGGTGATCCAGGCTGACCTGGACAAGCTCAGCAAATGGGCAGACGAGAACCTCATGGTGTTTAACACCGAAAAATGCAAGGTTCTCCACCTTGGGAGGAAAAACCTGCAACATCCTTATAGGCTCGGCAGTGCTACGTTGGATAGCACTATGGAAGAAAGAGACTTGGGGATTATCATTGACCACAAAATGAACATGAGCCTGCAATGCGATGCTGCTGCTAGTAAAGTGACCAAAATGCTGGCGTGCATCCATAGATGCTTCTCGAGCAAATCCCGGGACGTCATTCTCCCCTTGTACTCGGCCTTGGAGAGGCCACAGCTGGAGTACTGCATCCAGTTTTGGGCTCCACAATTCAAAAAGGATGTGGAGAAGCTTGAGAGAGTCCAGAGGAGAGCCACACGCATGATCAGAGGTCAGGAAAACAGATCTTATGATGACAGGCTGAGAGCCACGGGACTCTTTAGCCTGGAAAAGCGCAGGCTCAGGGGTGATCTGATGGCCACCTACAAGTTTATCGGGGTGACCACCAGGATCCGGGGGAACGTCTGTTCACCAGAGTGCCCCAAGGGATGACGAGGTCGAACGGTCACAAACTCCTGCAAGACCGCTTCAGGCTGGATATAAGGAAGAATTTCTTTGCTGTTCGAGCCCCCAAGGTCTGGAACAGTCTGCCAGCAGAGGTGGTTCAAGCACCTACATTGAACACCTTCAAGAGCAAATTGGAAGCTTATCTTGCTGGGATCCTATGACCCCAGCTGACTTCCTGCCCTTTGGGCAGGGGGCTGGACTCGATGATCTCTCGAGGTCCCTTCCAGCCCTGATGTCTATGAAATCTATGCCCTAGAAAGGACCAGTATCACCCTCAGCCTGAGCAGTGGAAATGTGTAATTGGAAAGGACAGGATGGAGGAGCCCAGTGATACCCAGGGAACACGTGCTCTAGCCTTTGGCCAGGGTGGTCCTGGGGGGTCTCTGAGCTTGTAGCCACCTTGTTACAATTGAAATCTGGTAAATCTGGCCTGCGGTCCCAGGGTGTCCCATGGGGCTGTTGGAGAGAAGCAGGTTGGGGTTGAATCAGGTGCCTTGAAACATGTGCTGGAGCTTGTGCTATTTACTTGCTCCTGCTACTGCTCTGGATCACTCCCTGGGGACTGGAAAGGAGCGGCTTTCTGTCCTGCTGGGGGGCGATGGTGTTTCTGACCAATAAATTGTCTCACCAGTACCTGCGATGTCTTGAGCCCTCCCTTTTCAGAACTCCATATCCCTGGAGCTGTTTCACGCTCTCCTACCTGCAGCTGGTGTTTCCTCAGCCCGTGGCTGCCACGGTCCTTTTGATGGTGGGAGTTGCAATCAGGACTCAAATGGGAGTGAAGCTCTGACAGAGGCTGACCTAGGGGGTGCCACCAATCCTGCTGGGCTCCACAGGCCTCACTTCAAGTCACCTTTGGTGCCTTCCCCCTGGGCTCACCCCCCCAGCTCCCCATCAGCCGGTGCCAGCATAGACAGTCCCTGGGCCCTGCCCTGAGGGCTTTCCGCTGCCTCTGGAGGGCATCAGCTACTGAGAGTGTGAGCTTGTGACAGTGTTGAACATGAAGGTGTTAGAAATATTATTAAAAATGCATTATCAATAGCAGATTTAGAAAAAAACACAGCTGCTAGCCCTCCTTGCCTCCTTAATGGGAGAGGGAAGGGGGGGTTGGAAATTGAAGGGAAAACTACCAAAGGCTCTTTGTATTAAGGTATAACTCCCTCTTTGTTTTGCAAAGTTACTATCTCTTTGTTACAGTAAAGCATATACTCCTCAGCTTTTCTCATGCAGATAAAAGTAGATTACAGTTCTAGCCTTGAATCAAGGAAAAATTTCAAACTCTTATAACCTTAAATATTGTCTGCCCATGCGCAATAACCTAATACATATTAAGCCTATCCGCCCCGCATACTTAAGTAGTTAATTATAATGCACATGGGACGTATGAAGCGACATGTTTACATATATGTTTGTATGAATCGGAAATGAGTTGTAAAAGTTCCTCCTTCTGCACACGTGGTCAGGAGAGAGGGGATAAAGCCAGCTGGGCAGTTTCCCTCGGGGGCAGCAGAGTGTTTGATCTTTTGTCTCACTCTCTGACCCTATTTGCAAATATATACCTTTTGTGTTGCTAAAAGAGTGTGTCTGTGACTGAAGGTTTTTTCCGCCTCCCGAGAAACGAACCGCGATTTTTACATCAAAGGTGAGAATCCCTGGTTCTTGCTTCTTGAGGCTGCTAATAGTAATACAGGCCTCATGTCCCTGCATGGTCACAATATAGTCTGCTGGCCAGCGTGGCAGCCGTTTCCCATTCTTCTGGCTGTGCTAGTTGGTTTCTGAGTGTCCTTGGACATCATGAGCATGGCTTGTCCCTTAGTGATGGTCTGAGAAAGGGGAGATCACACAGCCCTCTGTCGCGTATAGAGGCACTTGTGGCCAAGCCCGGGTCTAGGTCTTTTCCCCCCGGGGCAGAGGGCCCTGTAGCCAAGTCAGGCAGTCTCCAGCCCCATAATGGCAGCTGATGCCTCCTCCCTCCCCATGGCTGCCATAGTTTCATAGTTGGTTGGGTCAGAAGGGACCTGAGCAGGTCATCAAGTCTGACCCCTGCCATGGAAGGAAAGGATGGTGGGGTCAAACGACCCCGGCAAGGTGTACGTCCTTTTGAAGACCCCCAGGGTAGGAGCCAGCACCATTTTCCTTGGAAGTTGGTTTCAGATCCCAGCTGCGCTCACAGTGAAGTAGCACCTCCTGATGTCTAGTCTGAATCTACCCTCTGCCAGCTTGTGACTGTTATGTCTAGTCACTCCCAGTAGTGCTTGGGGGAAGAGGGGCTCTCCCTTTCCCTGCTGGTCTCCCTTGACCTGTTTATAGCTGACCTCTGTGGCAGGCCAGTAGGGTGTGCTCCTGCATTGAGCCTCCCACCTCACTGCCCCCCACCACCTTCCCTGCTCCCAGCGCCTCCCTAAGGGTCTCACGTCCAGCTGACCCCCTTCCTGGACCACACTCGCTAGCCTCGGGGTAACATAGCTGCCACCACCGTGAGAAGGGACTCTCTCAACCCTGTGTCCTCGGGGAAACACAGGCCTAATAGTCTTATAGGTACTCAACCCAGTACAGGCACTTGAGGCACTTCCCCAAGTTGGGGGACTAAAAGGAAAGTCATTCTTAGTCAGCAGACCTATGGGGCCTCTTAGGCATAATTTAGACCCACCCCTCTATAAGTCTCCTACACTGGTCACAAAGGAGAACTTTATTGATTACAGGGAGAGGGTGAAAATAGGATAGAAGATACAGCAATATCATAGAAATCCCATCGAGCAAAACAGTCTCGCTGAGGTAGCCTTTTAATCACGCAACTGAGTTACTGCCAGCTAGATATCTAATCAAATCTTGAGTAGCTTACTCCAAGCATCTTCCAGAGGCTGGTGAAGTTTCCCCTCTGGAGGCAGGCAGTTTCCAGCTCGTGAGTTTTGGGGTGAGAGAGAGCCAGTTTCAGATGGTAAGGCTTGTCTGTGTCGCCTGCATGGCTGCTTTCCCTGCACCTCCTGGGCAGTCCTAACTTCTATAGCCCCTGTGACCTCATACACCTGGTCCAGTGGAGGTCAGCTCCGGTTGGCTGTCCACCAACCAATTTGAAATACATCACTAGTTGCCAGGCAGATTCCAGCCCACCAGGTAGAAGCCCCCCACCCAGGGAGGTGATACCCCTCACGTAGGCAGAGGGAGCAGGTTTCCCCCCTCCCTCGAGAACTGTAGCCAAATCAAGTTACCTAAAGAAACAGGCTGAGGTGTGAATCCTCTGTGATGGGCTCATCTTAATCCCGTTGTCACAGGGCAGAGAATTTGGGGAGAAACCAAGGTGGCTGTCTGCCACACTGACACTTCCCAGCTGGTATCTAAGTACCTTCACTGTGCAGAAGACTGACTTGGTTCTGGATCTGACCCCTAGCTTAGACGATGGGGGAGAGGGATATCTAGAAAGGGAACAGGAGTGACTGCTCTGGAGTGTGCATTGGCTGTGGTGAGGTAACACACAATCCTGGGCTAATGCAGTGTAGCCAAACTGGTGAACTTGAACCTTGCATGAAATGGGGGTTAACCCTGCCATTGCTTCACTACACTCTTAGCTCCATGGGATCATGCCCAGGTTACAACAATTATATCATAACCACTTGTGTCCCTAGTATTTCCCACTGATACTGTTGTTACATCTGCCGATGCCCCTAGGATACAGAGAAAATTTCCCTGTGGGTACGTCAACATGTGCAATTCATGTGCTTGAATTTTCTGCACAGGAAATTGAGGTGTGTTTAAATTGCACCCAGGCACACGTCCCAATGTGCATCTACAGCTGTTCAGTTCAGGGCTGCTCCTGCCTGGCCTCCCCACCTCCCCTCCCCATAAGGAACTAGCGGGAGGTCCAGACTGCCCCGGGTGCCGAGACCCGGGCTGGCAGGGGACACTTGGAGCAGCCCCAGGCTGACACTTGGAGCAGCCCCACTGCCGGCACAGATCTGATGACTGGGCTCTGGACCCCGGCGTAGCTGGTAGTAGCCAGCCTGGGCTCTGGGCACCTGCAGCGGGCTCCACAGCCCTGGCATCAGCTCCATGCGGGCAGTGACTGCACGTGCACCTCAGAGCGGACAGCGGGAGGGCTGTGCTGCCTCAGGCCTTATCCCCACCATCTGCTCTGAGGTGTGCATGCACCCGCCAGTATGGAGCTGATGCCAGGGCCCGGAGCAGCTGTTTGCAGCCTCCCAACTGCAGCCGACCCAGGCTCTGGTAGCTGCTGCCAACCACGGAGCCCAGGCTGCTTGCAGCAGGGCTTGCAGCTGAGCCCACCTGACTCCCACCCACTCTGAGCCCAGCTCTGGCCCAGCCCCACGTCAGGATTAGGCTGGTGCTACCCCTTGTCAGGAGCATCGCACCTTTTGCGGGCTTAGCTGTGTAGGGTGGGTGGGAGCTTGTGCTAATGGGCTCTGGCAGGACCAGGGCATTGTTAGGTTGGACTTTGTCCAGCGGCCCAGGAGCCCAGCTCCATGCACCCATGCATCTGGTTCTGTGTGTCTGTGTGCACACACGTGTCTGGTTCTGGAGGTGTGTGTGCATGTGTCTGTTGTGGGTGTGTTCTGGTTCTCTGTGTTTGTGCACATGGTTCTCTGTGTGCGTGTGTCTGGTTCTCTCTCTGCTCTCCTTTTTCTTTCTGTCTCTCCTCTTGCTCTTATTTGTCTCTTTTTTCTGTCTCTCATTGCAACATGCTCAACAAAAAAGGAATACACAATGACAAAGGCAACATTTACAATTATTAACCACACTAATATGCAGTGCGTCCTGCCATGTACCCCTCCCCCGCCCCTTTTGTTTTTCTGGCATGCTCACACTGACAACTTCCAAGGTAGATGGTGTGGGGGGTTTTGGTAGTCCAGCCAAAAAACATCGCCTACCTCTGCATTAGATTAGTCTAGTGCACAGCAAAGTCTCATATGTAGATGCACCCTGTAACTGCAAAATTACCTTTCCTGTTTGTTGCCGGCACAAGGTGCCCGAGGGAGGCAACAATTGGGTTCGTTGCCCGGTGTGTGTCGCGCCAAATAAACACACTCTGGGGAGAAGTAGACAGAGTTTGTAATTGTAAATGTTTATTTGAGCTCAAGTAAAAGGCGCAGGGAGACTGTATGGTCTCAAATCCCGCGCCCCTAGCCCTGCAACAGTGTATATTTATACCCTGGTCATTTTCTACAGTATTTTTCCACTAGCTGCCCCACTCCTCCTCTCCTTTCCCTCCTCCCTTCTCTCTCTGAGCGGTGCCTTTGCATTCCACAGATAACAGTTTCAGCTTGCTATTCATCCTGTTTTCCAGTATTACAGGAGATTACAGGAGCCAAAGAAAGGGTTACAAAGGTTGGGCAAGGGGGGGCCCCTGGCTCACCTGGGCCTAGAGCAGAGGGGCTCCATCGACACTCGTGATCTTCCATCCCTCTGAGTTACCTAGGGTTATGCCCAGTGACACCAACATGTTGATAAAAGGATGTGAGTTGGGACAGTGGCAGGAAGTCCCACCTCATGCCCATGGGCATCTCCACACCCAGAATGCTTTTCTGCTGAGCCCAGGGGTTACTGGGGTGCGGAGGGTTCTTTTTGGGAGACAGGTCCTCCCCTTGACTAAACCCCACCTGATGTCTAATGTGGTCCCATAATCCAGCGCCCTGCAATCTCACTCTGTAGCTCTTTGGCATGTCAATCTTCATGTGGATTGTGTGGGATGTTCCTGAGTAGCTGACAATGCTGAACTTCTGGTCTGTTGGCCCAGGGGATGCTTCAGGGTCTGTTATGCTACATACTCACCAAGTGGGAAGCAGCTTCACAAGACTGATGCATGAGTGAAGTATGCCGTTGGTATAATTATGGCCACATTGAAACAGGGCTGAGCTGGTGATGTTGGAGTTGCAGGGGGTACAGCAATGGGTGGCTCCTTTTGGGTGGCAACTCTTGCTGCTTTGAATGACTCAGGGAAGGTCCTGAGGTCACCTAGGAGAGCTAGTTTTACTGTAGTGTTCAGTGGATGAAATGGGGAGTCAGGACTGTGGGGATGATTGTCAGGGGGCGGGGGAGAAGCGTGCCAGGCCAGTAGGGGGCACTCCTGCATTCAGCTGCCCACCTCCCTGCTCCCGACCATGTGCCAGGCTCCGAATGCCTCCCTGGGGGCACCTTATGTCCAGTCGACCCCCTTCCCGGAGCACACTCGCTAGCTTGGGGTTAACATAGCTGCCACCACCCCAAGAATGGACTCGCACTCAGCCCTGTGTCCTTGGGGAAACACAGGCCCAATGTTCTATGGGAACTCGACCCAGTACAGACACTTGGGGCACTTCCCCAAGTCCAGGGGCAAAAGTAGGGTCTCCTTTAGTCTGCAGACCTAAGGGGTCTCTTAGGCATAATTTAGACCCACCCCTCAATAAGTCTCCCACACCGGTCACAAAGGAGAACTTTATTGATTACAGGGCTAGGGTGAAAGTAGGGTACAAGACTGAGTAATATCCTAGAAATCCTAAAGAGCAAACATTCTGGCTGAGGTAGCCTTTTGATCACGGATCTAAGTTACTGCCAACTAGATATCTAATCAGATCTCGAGTAGCTTACTAACAAGCATCTTCCAGAGGCAGGTGAAGTTTCCCCTCTGGAGGCAGGCACTTCCTTCCTCATGAGTTTTGGGGGAGAGAGCCAGATTCAGATTGTAAAGCTTCTCTGTGTCCCCCGCATGGCTGCTGCCCCCGCCTCCTGGGCAGTCCTAACTTATATAGCCCTGTGAACTCATACACCTGGACCAGTGGAGCCCAGCTCCGGTTGGCTGTCCGCCAACCAATTTGAAATACATCACCAGTTCCCGGGCAGATTCCAGCTCCCCAGGTAGAAACCCCTCACCCAGGTAGTTGATGCCACCTAGGCAGAGGGAGCAGGTTACCCCTCCCTCAGGACTGCAGCCAGGTCAAGTTACCTAAAGAGACAGGCTGAGGTGTGAATCCTTTGTGATGGACCCATCTTAATCACATTGTCACAGGGCAGAGAATTTGGGGAGAAACCAAGGTGGCTTTCTGCCACAGAAGGATCTCAGCTCTGTGCCCAGCACTGGTAGGACACTGCATCCAATTCTAAGCTTCAAGAAAGATCTACACATACCCGAGGGACACAGAAATAACCAGGGGGCTGGAAATTGAACATCACAACCCTTGGGGTGTCAAGAGCTCAGTCTCCTTAGCTTGAGGAGAAGCGTTTCTATCCCTGAGTGCAGCAAATATGAGCCCTTTTGCCCTTGTTCACACAGGCATAAACAGAGGCACCAGCTCGAAGTGGCAGTCATATAAGTTAAGTGCTGACATCAGACCCACTTTCCTAGCAGCAAGTCATTAATCACTGGAGTGGCGTTCCCAGGGTGGGGTGGACTCACTGTGGCTTGGAGTCTTTTTAGACTTGTGTATATCCAATTTCAGCCTGAGTTTATGCAGGGGATCACATGTCTTTCCTGTCCTGCAAAGTCAATGGGAGAGGACTTCAGGAGGTCCTTTCTTGCCTTGTGCTTGTGATGTCCCTCTTGTGGGGTGAAAGCTTTACCATGACAATGTGTATGCCCCTCAAAGGCCTGCTCTCCTCCAGTTTCTGGGAGAAACTCTGCACTTTGGAGGCTGGGTGTTGTTACAGTTCTCTTGGCCTTGGGAATCTGTGACATCTAACCCCACTGCTCATTCATCCCCTTGTCTTCCTCCTGTGGGGGCACTGGGCTGCCCTCACCACTTTCAGGTCCGCCATCAAATAACTACAACCTTCTCTCGAGACGCAGGGCACCAGCTAGCCATCTGCAGGGAGTAGCAATGAGATTTGTGGAGGTGTAGAAATTACTGGGCAGACTTTTCCCCCTGAAGTATCACTAGACAGGTCATGGCTGGACATGGACCAAGGTGGTCAGTGCTCTGCGCTGGTGTGGAGAATCCTCTTGTGTGATGACAGGAAGGAGGGTCTTGGTCACATGGTCGAGTGACACCGATCATTGGCTTTGGGGCCAGGAAGGATTATCCCCTCCAGTGCAGACTGGCAGGCCTTGAAAGAGATTGTGTGCATTTGTGGGGACTGGTCTGCCCATAGGAAGTAGTGGACATGGTCACATGCTGCAGTCTTCTGCTCACATCTCCCCTAACTAATCACTGCCTGCACCAGCCTTTGCAGGAGGAATAGGCCCTGGCACCCCGTGGATCTCCTCCTGGGGCACCTCCAGTCGAGAGTCCGGGGGCTGGAAGGCTGTGGTCGAACTTCAGCTCAGTGCAGGACTCGTCTGGGGAAGGTCCCTGCTCAGAGGCACCTGGAGGACAGATCAGACTGTCCTTTCCTCCCTGGCTGTCTGGGACAGGACTTGGGGCAATGGTCTCAAGCTGAAGCAGGAGAAATCGAAGTTGCAGATGAGAAGGAGCTATCTGACTGAGGGTGGTCAAGCAGTGAACAGGCTTCCAGAGGAGGAACTGGGGACTCTCCTTCCTAGGAAGTTGTCATGAGCAGGTTGGGCAGACATTTCACTGGGGTGGTTTAATCAGGGGTGATCCTGCCTTGAGCAGAAACCAGATGTGACCTCAAAATGTCCCTTCCAGCCTGACTTTCACATGATCCATGCGTGCTGTTGGGTTGAAAGGCAGGGAGCTCCCTGACATGGACCCAGCACTGACTACAGAGGCCGGCAGCCCCCAACCCCCTCTGCTTCAGGCTGGGGCTTGCATGAGTGGAAGCATCTGGAACCAGCTTCCAAGAGAAGTGGTGCAGGCTCCTACCCTGGGGGTGTTTAAGAGGAGGTAGATGAACATCTTGCTGGGGTCATTTGACCCCGGTACTCTTTCCTGCCAGGGCAGGGGGTCGGACTCGATGATCTGCTCAGGTCCCTTCTGACCCTAGAAACTACGAAACTATGACTGCAGGGGCACATGGAGCTGGGCTCACTGAGGTAAGAGGAACCCTAATCCTGGCTCTGGGTCCTGCTTCTAAGCATCACCCTTGGCACTGACGCTGACCTCCAGCCCCTATTTCTATGCTTCAGGCAGCTTCCAGTGCCAGCCCTGTCTTTCAGCCCCCGAAATCCCTGCCTTCCTGCACTGACCAGTGCACTGACAGTGCTAACCACGAGTCCCTGCCTCCATCCTCACTCCCACGTGTCCGTGGCTCTGTCACTCCCGTTCCCTGCCCCTCAGGTGTGTCAGGCTGAGGAGAAACCCATATTACAGACCTCGGGTTTCAGCCCCTGCCCCACTGCTCTGCACTCCCGACCCCCATCACGGCCGCGCGTCTGGTGCTGCGCGGGGGGTCTGCACCACTGCGCACAAGCGTCCCCCCCCCCCGCCCCGCCCCGGAAATGTGCACCTTTTCTCACAAGTGCTTCCTCTGCAACGCTTTGCCTGCATGTGACTCCAGTGGGGGCCAGTGGGCTGGCAGCTCTGGGCAGCGTCATCAGTCTCCGCAGGCTCCGGCTGGGCAGCACACACGTAGTCGCTCTGCACACCAGCTGGACACAGACTCCCTGCAACAAGTCCTGCCTTGTACAAGTCCCAGCTCTGAGGCGGGGTCACCGTTTTGGGGTTGTTATTAGCTGGTAAATGGCTGGAACATGTGTCATGTTACAGTGTGTCACTCAATTCATACGTTAATCACAGGAGCGCTGTAACATGTGCCGGTGCCCTTGGGAAAACCTGGCGGGAAAGAGTGGCATGGAGTGTAACCCTCCGCTCAGCCTTTCTAAACAATCCCGGACAAGTGTGTGTCTGACCTGCCCAGAAATGCTCCAGTAACCTCTTCCAAGGCTGAGCCACCTGGTTATGAACCTCTTAGTCCCCACTTTCAGTCTCCCCTGTTGCAATTTAAGTGAATCAATTCCTGTCACGCCTCACTGGGGAAGCTTTGGGGTTGTGGGCACTGGCTCTTCCAGACCCATGGACCCTGTGCAGACCCCATTGCCATGCCTCTTATACCCTAGGGACTTTGGCTTGAAGGTTCAAATCCAGATCCTGAGACCACACTGCTGATTCCTGTCGGGGGGGCGCTACTTCCATGTAAGCCCTCCCAAATGCAGCCGTGACTTGGCCGGCCCTAGAGCCCAGGTCCTTCCAGAGGGGTCGGGCCAGGGTGGATGACTAGTTTTCACATTGCTCTGATTCTCTGTATCCTGTAGGCTTAGAAGATGGGGATATAGAGTCCTTCATCCCTGCAGCTCACCTCCCTGCCCTGGAGGATGCTCTGAGAAAATGCCTTCCTGGCACCTACATCTAAGACTGGTCCGTCAGCCTCATGACTCATGGAAGGCTCCAGCTGCCTTGACCACCCGGCCTGTGACTGTGGCAGGAAGCCACCTTTGTTTCTCCCCAAAATCTCTGTGCGGTGACAATTTGATTAGGATGGTCTCAGCAGAGGAGACGCACCCTTACCCTATCTCTTTAGTTAACCTGAACTGGCTGCAGTCCTGAGGGAGCGGGGAAACCTGCTCCCTCTGCCTACGTGATTGGTATCGGCTACCTGGGTGTGGGGCATCTATATGGTGGGCCAGAATCTGCCCGGCAACTAGTGACGTATTTCAAATTGGTTGGCTGACAGCCAACCGGACCTCGCCTCCCCTCAACCAGGTGAATGAGGTCACAGGGGCTATATAAGTCAAGATTGCCCAGGAGGAGGGGGCAGCAGCCAT